>NW_019154096.1:71839964-72070403 GCF_002288905.1 Enhydra lutris kenyoni | reverse complement strand
TACAGCAAATCAATCATTTCCTTAGTTGAGCTACTCCTCGGAACATCAACATAATGACTGACTTTTTCTAACTACGACCATTGTATTTCTCAGCCAAAACAGAACCCCCCCCCCAAAAAAAAGCCATTCCTAGTCAATACTTGCAATGACATTTATGAGCAAAACATTGCCTCCTCTTTGGTACAAAACTCCCCCTAGGATGGAAATTCTAGCACCAGGGAATAAGTAGATAGAATCTGCCATGTCTTGGATTCTAAGAGTGAAATTAACAAATAGAAGAGTTAGATATATATACCTGTAGATAGAACTGGATCCAGTAAAAGACATATTTCAAGGATGACTATGGAGATCCCCATTTTGCTGGGCTCTTCTCAATTAGAATAAAAATACCTTGACATTTATAGGTTCCCTGCTGAAAGGAGGCGTGTCCCCAGGGTGGTATATTTCTATTGCTGCCATAAATCAGCGTAAAGGAAGTGAGGACTTGAGCTAACAGTTGATGGCTAATCAGTGGGAACAAGTTAGGTGTGTTAGATTGATTGCTGTATGAATGATCTGGCTGTTCTCCAGGGCCAGACACTCGGACAGTGATACAGTTCCCCATTTCCTTTTAGGAGCAACTCAAGGACTCTTAGGTGCTCTCTGAATAGAGGCTCAATTTTAATCGTGGAGAAATTGAATTAACTCGTGGGAAGTCAGAAGATGCGGGCCAGAGCAGGATGTGGGCTACTGGGCAAACACAGGACGTAGTGCCAAGGGGAAAAGCATCTCTGGGATGATTTGTCCTGGCAATGCACTCTCTTATTGGCCCCTTGCCTTGGAGAAACAACATGATGGAAGAGTAGAAGGTATGAGGGCTGAGCCCATAGGTTCTGTGGGCTCCAATTAACTTCCACCATCTTCAGGATCTCACACTAATCCTGTAGCACAGGAGCTGAGAAACATGTGACCTCAAAGTGAACCACTTTCAACCATATCACAGGCTTTGATTTCTTGGCCCTTGGCATTCACGTTGTATAACTCTTAGAGCTTGGCAAACCCACAATCCTTGACCTCCTCCTACCTCACACACCATCCCTCTCCTTGGGTTTCTTATGTAGATATCACTTTGCCCTCTATCACCAGACTCTGGTAAACCCCTACCATCTCCAAGAAGGTTACCTGTCATTTATTTTTATCAAAATGCTCCCAGGGGTTGGTAGCCCTAGCATATGGCTTTGTAGCGTTTGCCTCTGTTATCCTGACCTGGAGGAGCGGTGTCCCTCCTCTCCACTGATACACCGAGACTATCAGGTGACACTTGGCTGCCTTGCCATTAGGTGCTAACCCATCCTTTCCTGGTGCTTCATTCTGGAAGGATACCAGGAACCTGTGCCAATCAGGATTTAATGCTGGGCGTCCACACTTGACTTCATCCAGATGAAAGATACATTCAACCTGGGGATTTCACTTTTAATCCTGTTGTTCTCAACTTCCACTTCTCCCCCCTGATGAAAGCAGGCACATTTCTGGAAGATAGCCTCACTGTTTTTTATTCTCCGGCTGTCAGTCCAACAATTGGTAGGTATCAGGTAACAGGAGAGCAAGGAAGCCCATCTGCTAGGAATGCCTGAGACTAGACAGCACGTCGGATTCCTCTGCTGGAGGCTATGACAGTTTGGTTCCTGGTGGGCTGGGCTGAAAATGAACATGGAGGTAGGTCTGGGATCATCAGAACAAGGGAGCTGCGATTGCTTAGTGATTTCTGCCTTGAGCAGAGCAGAGCAAAGGGGTGGTATGAGTATGAAATATCTGTGAGGGAGAAGGGGATCAATATGTCTTTCTCTTACTTGAAGCACGCTGCCTGACCCACATGGTGACAATCACAACAGGGACCAGTGAGCATTCATGCAAGTTGCATTGCGAACACACAGAAAAAGTATCTGAATCAGATGACAGAGGCAGTTTCTCAGAGAGGGGGACACCTAAACATACTCTTCATATATAAACAGGGGCCATCCGGTGACCACCAGTGGGAAGACCCGGAGAGGACCAAGGCATCACTCTCTGGACCATATGAGAAAGGCGGCAAGAGGGTGTCCTGCCAGAAGACCGGGGGATAAACCCCATCGACAGCTCAGCTCAGACTGGGAACATTCTTCTTGGAATTTGGTATGATTCTCCCAACAGCACAGGTCCCCCATTTTTATTACTTCTGTGACCCCGTTCTTCCTCCTCTTTCATCAGCGGTAAAGAGCCTAAGGCAACGAGAGCTTGTGAGCTTTTTGTTCAAAAGACTCCCGGGAGAGAGAAGTGGAGGGAACCTGCCCATCATTTCAAAGCCACTTGACCCCGGTGGGAAAATGGGTGATGTCATGGAGCAGGAGGAAGGTGGGTGTCCTGAGCAAGCAGGAAGACCACAGTGGAGCTGAGGGCACCTGCCGCCATCATGGAAGGTCCTTCATCACCAGGAACCCCTTGTGCCGAGGCCCTTTGTGGGTGATAAGACCCTATTCAGACAGGTCTTCCTGTGTGGAGAAGAGGCTCTGGGGAGGACCCCCCACCCCATTCCAGCAGCATCTGCTCCCTCTCTGAGGGCCTGCCTTTCCCCGGCCCACTGGCTCAGAAGCCCATGTGTCAGCAGCATGTCTGGGCGGAAGACCAGAGCTATGGAGCTGCCAGTAAGAGCAACAGGGTGGAGAAGCTCATCAAAGCTCTGAGGCTCGGCCCCCAGGCCCCATGTGTGAAGGACCTTCCCCAGGCAAATAGGATCCTGATGGCCGCCTGCTCGCAGACTCTGGAGGTGAAACCAAGCACCCTGCCCCCCCCCCCAATCCCGGAGGCAGGGCCCACACTGGAACCATATAGGTTTGCAAGTGGTGTTTACTTTTCCAGCAGCAAAAACCTTTCCTAAATAGAAATTCATGGGAAGCCCCCAAAGGTAGAAGAGGCCAGAAGAGCCCTTCAGACCGTGGTAGGAGGAGTCCCCTGCGGGGTCAGCCTGCCCTCCTTTCTGTCCTCACCACCCTCTCCCTTACTGCACACCCCACTTCCTCCTAGAGGGCAACCTGTGCGAATTCCTGGAGTGATTTCCACCCCTCCTTTCACAGGCCGGGGAGCTGGAGGTCCAGCGAGTCTCCGGGGATTGCCGGAGGCACTGCCCCAGTGCTGAGCTGGGGTCCCAGGCGGACTCACCAGAGCCAGCAACTGCCCTCAATTTAGGTGGCCAAGCCCCTTTCTCTGGAGACTGGTTCTACGCGCGGACAAGTGCCCGGCCGGCCACCAGGGGGAGCTGGAGATGATACAGTTTCCCCAACACCGCCCCCGCCACTGGGTCTCCTGTCTTTGAGCCCAGGAGCCCTGTGACCTGGGACTAACCAGGGTCATTGAGCTGAGTACAAGAGGGAGGCCCGAGAGCCTGGGTGGGAAGGGGTGGGCTGCCACAACTTCAGACACGGCCGTGTGTTTCTGGTCGCTGGGTCCCAGAAGTCTGTGTGACCGTGGCTCCCCTTCAGGTGTCAGGTTGACCTCCAAAATCTGATTTGACAGCTCAGACCTGCTAACCATTGTTACCATGGTAACAACCCTTGGGGCACTGTGTCTATAATGCTTATGGTGTCACTCAGCTTGGTTCTCAGAGACCCCGTCTTCCCAACCAAGCTACAAGGGACCCCCGCCCCGTGCAGCCCCGCCATGATCTGAAGACCAAGCTGTCTCCCTATCCCTGCTGCTCCTCTGAAATCACTGTGTCTCAAGCAGAGTGGGGACTCGAGAGGTGTTGGCTGTGGAAGGTGGGTCTCAGAAGGAGATCCCACTCCTGCTTTCCAGGGTCACCAACATGTAGCCTCGAGGTGGGGACACTGAGATCGGGGCGGGGGCGGGGGGGGGGGTAACACAGAGCCAGGCCAGTGTCCAGGACAACTTCCAGCAGAGACTGCCTCCCATCATAAGGATGGAGAGTAAGAGGATTGATACAGCTTACTGTCCATCAGGACACAAGCCAACTGAAGAATCTTTCAGAAACAAACTCTTTAATGACCTCTGAAAAGTAGAAGTCTGATCATGTTCCTCCCATCTGTCTCAGGAGAATGCCTAGAGCCCTGGCATGGTCTACAGGCCCCACAGGGCCAGCTTACTCCAGTGATAGTCCAGCCCCAGGGCCTTTGCATCTGCTGTCTCCTCTGCCTGGACACTTTCCTCAGACACTTTCCCTCAGAAATCTGTGAGTTCACTCCCTTCCCTCTTTCAGATTTTTTCTGATATATGTCTCCTCCCTGTAGACTCTCCTAACCACCCCTCTTTAACGCTCCCTAACCCCTTCCTGGTTTACCATGCTCCATGTGCCCCTTACCAGCTGGCCTCCTTATAGTTTATATCTTTACTGTTTTGCTTGTCTGCTGTCACTACAATACAAGCTCTACAAGGCAGGGATCTGTGTGTGTTTTGTTCACTGCTGTAACCCCAGAATCTATGCTTAGCACTTAGTAGGTGCCCCCAAAATATTTGCAGACTGAATTGACTGAATGAGTGTGAGGAGATCTGGAAGAAGGAGACCAGGACAGTTCACACAGAGTGAGCTCTACATTAACTGGGTGCTGGGTACCGACCACATGCTAAAGATTATACTTGTTCATCTCTTCACCCAGCAAATATGTCCCGGGCACTTATGATGTGCCAGGCACTGCTCTAAGTAATGGGGCTAAAGTCCAAAGCCAGGCAGACATGCTACCTGCCCTCACTGGCTTTATAAATCAGGGCAACACAGAGAACAGACAAGAAATAAACAAGCAGGGACAAGCATTTCAGATTGTGGGAAGAATTAGGAAGGAAGTGAACAAGGTGATCGAACAGAGTATTGGTGGCAAGAGCTACTTTGGACGAGGTGACCCAAATATCACAGTAGCTCAATAACTGCTTTGGAGAAATCTGAGGCTCAGAGAGGGTTAGTAACTTACTCAAAATCACACAGCTAGGAAGTGGCAGTGCTAGAACTTGAACCAGGAGTCTGACTCTAATGCCTGGTATTTTCCCACTAAACCCCAAAACCTTCCTCGTCCTACCCCTAGGAGACTGTATTTCCAATCCAATGGAGAGCCTTGGGTTTGAGTGCCATCCACCAAAGGCCATCCTGATATTCAGAAACATTCAAAGGAATGAGTAAAGAAAGAAGATAGGCTCTGAGGTCTTCAGAACAGGTGCTGATTTTTTTGACCTATGCCCTGTGAAAGACCCTAGGTCCTCAAAGGAGTGAAGAGAGAGTATTTTTAAGGACAACATTAGCTCTAGACCAAGACAATTGGAAGCCACATAGGCAGCCGCAGTCCAGAGTTGGCTCACAACTAAATGGAAAAATAAAAGGAAATCAGAACTGTGTTTCCCAGTCTCTCTCTGCTGCCTGTCTGCCCCTTTCTCTCCCTACCATCAGACACTCGGGAGCCATTTCTCCTTCAACAACCATCACCATTCTCGAAAGAGTTACTTACAACTCTTTCCCATGGAGGCACAGGTTAGTGAGGCCCGGTGCACTGCCTCTCCAAGGGAGTCGTTATAACTGAGCAGGGAGCCCCCAAGGGTGAAGGTCCAGTGGTGAAAGGAAGGAAGCAAGGGGAAGGAGCCTGGGAGACGGTGGGGGCACCCTCATGTGAGACGTCAGCATCACGGAGTATTAGCCTTTTCAAGTTCAATTCACCCCAGGGCGATCAGGTTCTAGGAAATCCAGTTACACTAATTATACTCACCAGACACTAATTGGTAAGCCAGGGGGTCAATTCACTCATTTACAATAAAAGTATACTTTGGCTCCAGAATCAGTCTGCTTGAAAGACCAAATTATATGCCAATAGTTTGGTGAGCAAAGAATAAAAACAAGGAAACTGGATGGTATCCAAAAGAAACTCTCAAGATAATGGAGCCTGTCATTGTCCTTTCTTGGAAGTCTCTGCAAAAGGAACTATTCAGGGCACTTCTAAATGCTTGTGGTCATGACTGCGCTCCCAATTCCCAGACATGTGGCCCCTGCTATGGAAGAGACATGGGAGACTCTTAGGCAGGGCATCTCCAGCCAGAGCATGGGTGAACTTGGGCCACAGCCAATGTGGTTCACTTCATGATTATTTGTTTCAGAAGGATAACATTTGGTGGTCGCTTTGCTACATGAAGAGAATGAAGTTTAGTTATTTCAGGAGAAGTCTTGGGATCCAAAGGGGCTGATGATTGGTCAATGTCTACCCAGAGGGCATCCTAAACCATAAGACGGTCCCTCATGCTCGTCTCCTACAACACCTGCAGGGTTAGAATTGACTGGGAAGGTAGTAAGAGCCCAGTGGAACAAGGCACTACTGAGAGCACATGCATCCAAGTGTGTCCTCATTGATGCACGTGGCCTTGAAGGAGGGAGCACCCACTTCCCTCCAGATGGACAAGAACATCAATACTCATGTAGTTTCATCCAGGCATTGGATACACTGAACTGCTGGTTCTCAGAGTGAGTTTCCTGAACCCCTAGGGTCAGCATCACCCAAGATCTTGTCAAAACCGAACATCTTGGGCTGCAGAGCGGCCCCCAGGAATCTGTGCTTTGGAAGGCCCTTTGGGTAACCCCAAGGCTTGCTCACAGGACAGGGACACTAACTAAGCAAACTGCAGGGAGCACACCTACATGCCTGGCTCATATCCCCATCCAGGGGCACGCAGTCCAGTAAGGCAGAGCCCTGCACTGCAGGAATGTGGCAGGGCCGGGGGCCGTGAGGAAGATTTTGGCAGGGGGAGATAACTGAAGTCCGAGCCATAAGCTGGGGTCCAGCTAGATGCCAGAGGAGTGGGCCCAGAGATGGGGGAGCCTAGAATGTCTGGTTCTGCTTTGAGTCATTGGGACACCAACTAAAGGAGCCACCACCTGAGACAGGGAACTTGGGAGGAAGGAGGAGGGATGACACTGGGAATAATGGGCACTTTCCTGAGCTCTGCCCCAGGTCCCTGCTCTTCCTCCCCCGAAGGACTCCATCTACCCCCACAGCTTTGCACCTCTGACCCTGATTCTCTACCCAACCGGCTTCCCCTGTCTTTGGCTACCTGCTGGCTATCTCTACAAAACCCTCATCTACATATTCAGTTGATTTAAGCCTGGAGGGATGGGAAAAGGGCCCTGGGAAAGGTGAACTGAAGGTCTAATAAGCAGCCAGGGTGACTGAGATTGGGGCACGAATCAGAGGGGCCCAGGCCCGGGGTAAGGTGGAGAAAACTGGAACGTGAAGGTCATGGGTGTGCTGAAAGGCTGGGCACGGGGTGGTTGATGAACTGAGGAGGAGCAGAGGCACTGGTGAGGTGAGGTCTGGATAGGTCACCATCCGTGTGTGGGCACCAAAGACAGGAAAGGGTATGGGCTCTGTGCCAGGACTGGGGTCTGGCAGCATCAGGCTGAGTTTCCAGAAGTTCCAAAGACCCGGGGAGTGGCCGTGGGGGATAAAGGAAGGTCACTGGGAAGAGGGTCCAAGAAATGAAAGGCTCTGGGCTGTCATACTCCAGGCAGGCCTACTGTTTCCAAACATTTATTGTTATGAACCTGTTGATTTTCAAACAGATTTTATTTTGGGATTAACACAACGCTACCATCCTGTATTTGGTAAATGAAAAAAAATTTTTTTAAGATATATTTATTTATTTGAGAGAGAGAGAAAGAGTGGGGGAAGGGTCAGAGGGAGAGAGAGAGACTCTCCAGAAGACTCCCGGCTGAGCACAGAGCCTGACGTGGGGCTCCATCCCAGCACCCATGATCAGGACCTGAGCCAAAACCGACTCAGCTACTCAACCAACTGAGCCACCCAGGTGCCCCGAAAATGTTTTTAAATCCCTATTTTCATCACCATTTCATAAATTAATGGACACTAAATCACCAAGAGAGAGGAGGGTTGTTAGTTCAGAGTCACCTGCTGGTGAGGGCTACTCCCCCTACTGCTCAGCCCCAGGGCCAGACCTCCACCCCAAGCCTGGCCTCACCCCACAGCCCCTAGGCCCCCTTCCAATCTCAACTCCATCCAGCAGCTACAGGGAACTTGAAAAAACAGGATGGATCCCATTGTTCTGCTGAAGCCTTCGGGGGCAATCCTAGTACATTCACAGAAAGACCAAACTCCACAGCTGAGCCTGAGTCAGGACCACATGTCTGTCTAGTTGTCCTAAGACCATCCTGCTTCTTACTCTGTATCCCGGGCCTTGACTGCTGGAACTCAGTTCCACTTCCATCAGTGTCCTGGTGGGATGATTTGATGGAGCATCTCCCCTTGGAATCCGGAACTCTCTGTCCATCTCACTCTCTCGCCTTTAACAAGGAGTATAAGCCTTTCAAGCCAGTGAAGCACCAGCCAGGGGCAGAGGAAGGAAAGGGAACAAGGAAGAGAGCAGAGCTGGCTCACAGGATGGGAGATGCTGGTGGGAAGGGCTGGATTCAAACCCAGCCTGACCATTCCCAGCGCTGCCGATCTTCACACTTCTCTGTGCGCCGGGGTTGGAGGTCAACACGAGGGGAGTCCACTGGGACATCCCTCAGGCCCACACCACCTGCTCTCCAGGCTCAGAGAGGCTGCCTCTGTCCTGCTCTCCTTCTGACTCTGAGGAGGGAAGCGGTGGCTCTAAACTCCAAGCAAAGTAGGCCAAGGGGAGCAGCCCGAAGGACAGCCATCACCCAGAAGGAAAGCTTTTTCTTCAAAAAGAAGATCATCTGTCGCCCACATTGGCTGTAGTCCTAAGGGAGCTCAGGTGGCAGGTATGGCCCTGGAGACGAGGAAGCCATCGCCATGGCTCTTCCACTCTGGAGAACTGGTTCACCTTGGGTTCAAGGCAATGGTTCAAATCCACTGCTTTATTCATCAACAACTACCACGTCAGTCTTTGTCATGGCCTTGACAGGTGGTGTTGAAAACCACAACAAATGCTATGACTCCAAGGAAATTCGAACAAAGGAAGAATTTTAAATACCTAAGGGGTAATGACAAGCGCGCAACACTCAGCCAAACCAAAGAAACAAATGTGCCCGCTGTGTCCCCAGAGCTTGACAACAGCCCAGCCATAATGGACGTCTTATGTGCGTCCAGTGAAGAAGGAAGCCACGACTGATGAACGCCACAAAGCTGTCTCTGACTCTCAAGCTGGTTCCTTGAGTGAGAAAGGTTTCATTCCTATTTCCTTCTTCCTTATTACAACACAAAGCCCCGAGAGCCAGCGCAAGTGTGTGTGTGTGTGTGTGTGTGTGTGTGTGCGTGCGAGTGTGTGCGCACATGTGCGCCCGGACAGGATTCCCCCAGGAGAGGTCAGACCCACCATTTCACTGGATGTAATTGGGCGAACACATTTTTTCCATGACCTTAAAGTGTGATTTTGATCAGGCTGAGAGATTAGCGCCCTGCGGGGAGCTGGCCCCAGGCCAGAGAGCACTAACCCTGTGGGAAGAGCCATGCTTACCCAAGGCTGGGCTGGAGCAGCTGAGCCCTCCAGCACCTCTGGGGTCGCTCCCAGAGTGGCTTGGGCTCTGCGGACAGGGTACAGACTGGGAGGCATGCCAGGGCATGGGAAGGGCTTTCCTCATGCCAAAAGTGCCAGGGCATGGGAAGGGCTATAACGCTTTCTCATTCAACCACGAGAGACTTATTCAAGGTCTCTTTCCTTCTCTGTCATTGCCCAACCATGTTTCAGAAACCTGGATTAGTCTGTCTTGCTTCCCTCTGGGAAGACTTTTCTCTCTGCTGGCCACCAGGGCCCACGATCACCCTGGGCCTCCTCTCTCTCACACGCCATGTGGGGCTGGGCCCTTGCTCTAAAACAATTTCATGCAATTTTCAAAACCACATACGAAGTGACAGCAAAGAAAGAAACGTTGACGACCTTGTAAAGGGAAAACTAATGGTGGGCTAGAAACATGAGGCCAGGGTGAAATTACAAACCAAAGAGGAAATGCCGTAAGGCCCTCCCCTAGAGGACCATAGTTGCTAGAGATCAATTGGAGTTGTGGCTGTCTGCTTCCTAGCACCCAAGCAAAGAAGGAAACAAGATCAGCATAAGATTTAACCCATCTGTTGTTCTAGAAGTGTTAACTCTTCTTGTTCCCCAGACCTGAAAAAAGCATTTCCCAAAGGGTTCACGGACAGATGACCTAGGTGAAGAACAGCGACTGTCAAGCGTAGTCCCACATCCGGAGGTACCATTGGGTGAGTGAAGAGGATGAGGGGCTGGTTGTGCTCCTGTGCTACCCTCCTTCCCACCAGCCTCAGCTCCAGCAGAGAAGCTGCTCTCTCTCTCGAAGGCCGTTGGAACGCTGAGGACCACCCAGCGTGTGGCCTGTACAGCCCAGAGATAGGTATCTGCTGCCTTTCAGTTCTTGCCTGGAATTTTGACTTTGACTTGACGAAAACCTTCCATCCTATCCTATTTTCTAACACCCCAAACTCCCGGAAAACTTTCACTCTACTACGCAGACAGATGTGCAAAATCTCAATCCCATACACGAGGTCCCACACGTGGATGCCCTATGCCCTTCCTCCTGCCCCACCTCCGCTTCCTCCTCCCTGCCAGCAGCCCAGGTGATGTGTTCGAGCCCTACTTGGGCTAACAAGCCGCCAGGAAAGGTAGTTTCTCTTCTAACATTTGTTATTTCCCTCAAGAGTTCTATAGAATTGTCTCTTCTTTCCTCAGAAACCAAGGAGAAGGGGAAAAAGTCACACACTCCACAAGGAGAGAAAACTGCCTCCCCCATACAAAAGACACAGAATGTCCTCGACCACAGCATATTGTGGGTTACATGTAAGTCTTGCCATTGGATCAAGTAACCATGTTGAGGGAGGAAGAAGGATGAGACATGTTAAAATGGTGTCTTGACGAAATCAGACAGGGAGACAAACTGTAAAAGACTCAACTCTAGGAACTCTAACTCAACTCTAGGAAACAAACTGAGGGTTGCTGGGGGGATGTGGGGGCCAGGGACGGGGTGGCTGGGGGATGGGCATGAAGGAGGGCACGTGATGGGATGAGCACTGGGTGTTACACGCAACTCATGAACCCCTGACCTCTATCTCTGAAACTAATAATACGCTACGTGTTGATTAGCTGAATTTACATTTTTTAAAAAAGTGTCTCTTGAGTGGAAATGATTCCCCATCTGAGAAATGTTAAAAACAGAACAAAACACATATATGTTAGAATCAACAAAAATAGATTGGTTAGAAATGACTATTTTCTTAGAAATCTTCCCAATAGAAAAAGAGAATTTAGAGCTCACCTAATCAATGCCCCTTATTTTCCAAGGAGGAAGTGGAGCCCCAGAAGGGGATATGTCTTCCCAAGTCTGGAACCCGGTCTCCCAACCCCCTAGTCAAGGGTCTTCCTGGTCCATCTGTGGCCTCCCTACAGAGCTCTCATGGTCGGTTTCCTTGCTACTCTTCAATCATGCTCTGCTGGTCCGTAGCAAGCTGTAAAGGAATCTGCTAGATAAAAGTAGAGATAAGAGAGCCAGATTTCTCCAAGTTGGCTTCCTGGTTGAACCAGAAACCACCTTGCCTCCCATTGCCCTGTGGCCCAAAGGTGAGAAGGGCCCTCCCTGGGGATGGAGAAATCACAAGCTGCTTTTTCCAGGTCCTACTAGAAGCCTTCTTCATTAAACACAGAAACTCACACGGGGTCGAAGCTGGCTGAATTTCCATTTTGTTTCTCAATAGAACCACATGCAATGGCGGGCTGCTGGGGTTCCTCAGGACTCATTCTAAGATGGGGGTCACAGAGCTGTGGTGGGTCCTGTAGGAGAATCATCAGGGAAACCGGTTTAAAACACAGATGCCTGGGCACACACCCCACCCCCCTGAGATTCTGATACATCGCCTTTGGTGTTGGGCCTGGAGATGTTTCTGTTCAAACTTCCTAGATGGTTTTGGGGCACCCCTAGAGAAATGCTCTGAGCAGGGCTGGGAGGAAACTCAGAATGGGGCCGCAGGGGATTCATTCGAGATGAGCAGAAAAGTGGTTTGGGTTGCTGGTCTTAAATAGCTCCTCGAGGACTCTGTATATAATTCAGTGGGACATGGAGAGCCCTGGCAGGGTTTTGAGGAGGAGAGTGGTGAGAGGTGAGTTTTATAAAGACAGACGGCAGAACAAGACATGACAGCATGTGCGTATTGGGGTACACGGAGGCACACATATTTCAAGAACACAGTCATACCCAATGCCCTGTGCCAGAGGTCTGGAATCTACTAGGAAGAAGAAAACGATCCCTGCTTAAAGGCACTTACAATCCAGCTGGAGAGAAATGTCACTGGCACAGTGGAAAATAACGCAGGAAAACCACTTGGCCCCTTAGAGACCTCTGAATCAGGACTGACGTTAGAGACACGTGCTGGAGACTTCAGGAGGCAAATGGCTTTAAGAAAGCAGACTTCAGTGAATTCAAAGACCTTTCTAAGCTTGTCTCTGGGGCACAGATAAGAGTTAGATCTATAATAGTAAAAGATTTATGAGGCGGTAACTAGCAGTGCCTAGACATTAAAAAATGTGTATCTTCAACTAAATTACCTATTAACCTTTTACAAATAGAAAATCACTGGTTGGTTTGAACTATTATCTATACAAATGATTTTTTTTTAATTTAAAAAGTAAAAATGAACTCATGAACAGTACAAAGATTGCCCATGCTGGGGCTGATGGGTGGTTTGGGCCAGGGGGGCTCTGTGAAGCTGGTTCTGTGGACTCAGGGGATCTACCCAGGCTCCACAGAGCAGGTGAGGGCTTCCACTGGGCCCCGCAGAAAGGGACGGGAAGATCCTTGACATTTCTAGGAGAGATAGCCCCAGATCTCGTAAGTGTCTGATCACAAACCACTTTAGATAATTCTAATGTACTGACAGGACAGCAGCCAGAGGGAGTTAAAATGAGGTAAAGTTTGAGTCCCGAGTTATCACTTGTGCCCAGGTTTAAAACAGTATCCTCAAAAACAGAAGCAAAAATGATAAACTGAGAAACAAAAATAAAACCAAAAACAGTCCCGTTGACCAATCATTGCAATCAGTGATCAAAATTTAATTTCCAGATCATTTTGTAATTTCATAATGGAAGAAAAAGTCCAATTTTTTTAAAAGAGAAAATGCTTTATTTTATTTAAGAGAGCAAACTATATCCCGGACTTTCACTTTACATTTGTATTAAATACACTTCCCAAATAAATATCCTTAAGAAGGATAATACAGTTGTAGGGGCCCCTGGGTGGTTCAGTCAGTGAAGACTCCAACTCTTGGTTTCCGCTCAGTTCATGATCTTGGGGCCATGAGGTTGGGCCTCACGTTGGGCTCCACACTCAGCGCGGAGTCTGCTCGAGCGTCTCTCTCCCTCTGCCCTTCCCCCTGCTCATGCATGCACCTGTGCACATGCTCGCTCTAAAATAAATAAATAAATCTTTAAAAAAAAGAAGAAGAAGAAGAAGAAAGGAGAATACATTTTTGTCTTTGCCCCCTAATATTGAGATGGAAGAAATTCCACGGTAATTTTTCTTAATCAACTCTGGCCATAAGGCTCTCATTCACCAGTGCTGATGAGAAGGCCCACACCCACCCTCCTTCAGCGCTCCTCCTGCCTCCTGCAATGACCCTCCCTGAGTGGTTAACTGACACTGTGCTACTCCTGGTCTTCCCATCCACCCACCACTGAAGGGGCTGGAGGCAGGTCTTGCTGCACCTGCTTTCTGTCCCGGCTAGCTGGATCACAAAGCTGTGGATGACCCTTGTGTCTGAGCTCTAAGCTTAGTGCCCAGGCCTTAGTGACCCCAGGCCACTAGCCCAAAAACTGCCTCGTGATTCAAAGGGCCATAGCACTCTATTTCTGAAGAAGTTCCAGCCTAAAGTTTTCTTACTGGAATAGGGGAAGAGATTCCCGTTGAATACATTTTTAAGGGAAAAAAACAAAAAGTAAACTTGTGTTTTGATGATATCGTCAATTACACTTATTTAGTGGATTACTTATACTAGCAAATTTCTAAAGGATGAGCACAATTTTTAAGTAGATTATAAAATAATAAAATAAATGGCTTCCCATCACACACAGGTTCCCATCTATTCTTAAAGAATTTATGAGTCACAAACCAACCCCGGAAAGAATCTTAATTACATTTTTCTTTACCCAACAGACCTGCTCTTCAAACTTCATAAGAAACATTGCGTGAATGGGACCCTATTTGTACGGCAATTGGGGAAGTTGGTTATTTAAAGGAATCCATCAGGACCCCTCCCATACCTTAAAATAACGTTTCCTAGTGATTTGGGGGTGGGGGGAGTCAGACTTTTTTTTCCCCAGTTTGATTGAGATATCAGACATACAGCATTTTTAAGTGTAAGGTATATAACATAATGATGTGCATTACTTATGACAACTATAGTAAGTTTAGTTACTATCCAGCCTCTCATATAGAAGCAGCAAACAGGAAGAAGAAGGAATGTGTTTTTTCCTTGTGATGAGAACTCTTAGGATCTACTCTCTGAACCACTGTGGTGACTGTCGTGGTCATGCTGTGCCTCCCAGCCCTGCTGCTTCTTTGTCCCCTAACTGGATTTGGGCTTCTTACTTACCATGTCACTCCAAGGGTTAGTTTAGTTCCCTTCACTTTTAGCTTATTTAGCTTATTTAGCTTAAATTTTTCTTTCCTGTTGGCTGAGAAAGGGAAATTAATTGGCCTTGTGTCCGGAGAGCAGGAACACGCCAGTTTCCAGGACCCCTTCCCTTCTCCACTTGGAAACTCGCACACCTGCAACTAAAGGTGCCCCTAAGTCACCAGATCCCAGAACTAGCAAGGCACCTGGAGAACAGCCATGCCCAGTCCTCTCTCTCCTTCCCTCCATTTCACAGATGAGACCACAGAGCTTCAGGGAAGTCGGTAGAGTAGACGCGACCCCTCTTCCTCCCACTGGTCACTCTGCCTCTGAAAAGGCCTCCTGAGGAAGGGCAGCTGCAGGCAGGGACACAGAGCTGCTGGTCCTCCAGACAGTTCAGGCAGGGGACGTGTGTGATGGGACAGCCATCGTGGAGGGGAGGGGCAGCTCACGCAGCTTCTCCATGCAGGTGCCCTTGGCAGTTAGTGTGTTCCGGAAGAAGGACTGAGGAAATGGTCTATTAATGAGTATCCATCACAGCCCCCACAGTGCCCAGAAGCCCTGGCACAAGGGTCAGATTATCTTAGTGCCCTTTGTGTGGCAATGCCCATGGCAGAGGCTTCTGAGGGATCGGGGGCAGCTTCCTGTTTGTGCTGCCAACACGATTGCCCAACTCCCCTCTCTCACCTCAGCTCGGTGACCTTGTGTCTGCTGTTCCATGCCGTGAGGGCTTAACCTTTTCCAACCTTTTCCTGGTTCATCTCCCTCTTTCTTTTCATGCTCTTCTGCAACCACAGCAGCTGATGTCCTAGCTTCCCCTTTGCTTTGCTGGCTTTCAGGACCTTTTTCTACACCTTCTCCCAGCCCACCCCGTGTGTGGGCAGCCCCATCTCAGAAGTCACACTTGGTCCTGCCAGAGAGCCTGGGGCTTCTTGTCCCTGGCCTGGCTGCCCATCTCCCCGCCCCCCGCCACCCCGATTGCTTTCCTGTTGGCATGTGCCTGGAGCAGGTCTCCCTCCCAGCTAAACCTTTCACAGGATTCCTCTCCCCATCGCCCTCTGTTTTCCTTTGCCTCGGGATGTGTTCAGAGTGTTGCAGCCATCTGTCATCGTGAGCTTGTGAGCTAACACTCCAAGCGTCAGCACCTGCATTCAGGTGTCCTCCGTAAGGGCATCTGGCCAGGGCTTGCTGGCATCGCCATGTTCATCCCAGCACACGCAGATATAATATCTGGAGATCTCCAGACAAGAAGGGACTCACTAAGAAGCCAACATATCCCCCCATCTTCAAGCTAGGATATCTCTTTGAACCAGGCCCTGATGGTGAAGCCTGCACATTGTGCAAGGTTTTCAAAAGCCAAGGCCCCATTCTCTTCACTCACCCTTTCTCATGGAAAATAAAGCACAAAAGCCATGAGAATAAAAGTTGTTAGACACAGCCCAAAATAAGGAAGAGAAAACACCCATTTCCCTTTGTCCCAGCATTGCTGGGCCAATACTATCCTCCCCCCCACCCTGCCCCGTCCTCCTGGGAGACCCGCACAAACAGGAATGAGCTGGAGTGGCCCACGGTCATGCCTCTTGAGCTCCTGCCTGGCAGACACATAACCTCTGCCCGCTGTAAGCAGGTGCACACATGGGCACCTCCAAACCAGCACAGAGAACAAGAGAAGATCCAGGCAGAGGTCGGGTATTAAACCAAGCCTGTCATTCAAAATTTCTTCAAAATTCATCTTGAATGTTCTCTTTTAGACAGTGTCATCTCTCACATTCACACGGTATATGAGTTCACCTTCTAGCACATACCATAGTTCATGGTCCCGTCCCTTGTTCTGAAGGGACCACTTCCATGGACTTCAAAGAGTAACTCCCTTTGATCCTTTCATCCTCCCTGATTCCAGAAAATTTTCTCCAATCCCACTCCAGCTTCCTCTTCTTTTCCAAAGCTGCTTCCTTCCTCTTCTTCAGGTGGTGGCGTATCTGTGTGCATGAACCTCTTAGTCTCTTCCCACTATTCCTTGAAGCACAATGATTACAATTTGAACGTCCCCCCGCCCCCTTTTTAGATCTCCACAGAAAAGTCAAAACCATTTGTACTTTAGGCATAAAGGGGCTTTTCCTCCCTAGATGTAGGTGCTCATTTGACTATCTAGGTCCTTCGGCAGGCTGACAGCCTCCAGACAGTTCACGTGCTTTCTCCTGAGGAGTCAAGTACCGCTCAGTCAGGTGCCTCTTGGAGGGGTTGTGTTGTTTCTACATTCTCTTCCACTGAGGATTGGAAGAAGCGGCCACCCGAGGCCACGGTACTTGCGCCACCCACGAGCCATCCCAGCATCTATGGCTAGAGAGGACAAGCCCTCTTTTTTTCCTGCTCCCATTCAAAAAATCAGGAAAGGACTCTGATTGGCCTAATGTGAGGTCACATGCTCACCTGTCATCCAATCGTCAAAGGGCAGCTACTGAGGTCTCAAGAACATGGCAACTCCCACCCGGATGAAGCAGTTTCCAAAAGCAAAAGGAAGGCTATTTCCAAAAGAGTTGAAGACAAATACCCCAAACAGTAGAAACCTGTGACAAAGTATTTGTAAGTCTGCATGTGGGTGTAATGAGTTATGATGACATCACTCCTGGAGACATGTTTACACACAATAAATGCATTGGACAGATGTTATCAAAATGCCAATAGCTATTACAATATGGAAAACCATAGATTTGAATAACTTTATATTTTGAAATTTAATAGCAAGAGTTAAAATAAGAAGTGGAAAATTCAGGGCGCCTGGGTGGCTCGGTCGGTTAGGTGTCTGCCTTTGGCTCAGGTCATGATCCCTGGGTCCTGGGATCAAGCCCTGCATCAGGCTCCTTACTCAGCAGGGAGCCTGCTTCTCCCTCTCCCTCTGCCTGCTGCTCCCCCTGCTTGTGTTCCCTCTCTCTCCCTCAAATAAAGAAATATAATCTTAAAAAAAAAAAGAAATGCAAAATTTATGCAGGAAAAAGAGGAAACGGAGGACATAATAAAATGTCATCAGTCTAAGTAAAGGCGGGAAGGAATGGAACCATTTGTATTTTTTTTAAACGTCAAGCTATATCCTGTCTATAAAGTTATGCCTAAAACAAGATGGCATAGAAAATATTGGGAAAGGCTGTACATCCCACGTAAGTGCTAAATCAAAATTGGCATGGGGACGTTAATTGATAACAAAATATGATACAACTTATGGTAAAAATCACTAATAGAAAGAGGAATGCCACAGAGTAATAAAAGAAACATCTCACCAAACTTCAGTTGCATCTGTCAAAATCATCTTGAAACACGTCAAGCAAAAACTGACACAACTGCAAAGAAAAATTCATAAAACCACAAGCCTGGTGGGGGTTTTTCTCAACATGTTTTTCTCAGACACTTACTGATCAAGCAGGCAGAAGAGATACATATGGAAGGGAGACATTAGTCACCATCTACGATGAAGAGCCAACCACTAACACAATTTCATGAAAATTGTAAAAGGGGTAGTAAGTTTCCACACTGTGATTGTGAATGTCCTTTCTCTTAGCTTGAAAATCATCTGCCCCTGAATAGCCCAACTGAAAAATACTTGCTACTGGGAAGTGGTTACATAACCTGGAATACAAGACACATTTGTAGAACTTGCCAAAGGGAGACAATTTTGTAAAAACAAGAGCAAAGCAGTCCTTGACTTTTTATCATTTCATCAGTTTGAAAAAAAAATGGTGGCAGGTTTAGGGAACAAGGAGGCCACTAACATCTCCCATGGTCTGCACCCTAAGACCTGTGACCTATTGACTGGGGGCCTAGTAAACCTTCAGCAACACTTTCTAGGGCAGCAGTTCCCACCCAGAATATTGGCAGGAAGGAACCCGAAGAATATAAGAAACAAACAACATTAAAGATTACAACAGAATTCCCATGCCTTCTATAAAAGCATCCACTGTTAGTGGGATAGTCACTCAATTGCCCTTTGAGACCATATTTCCATTTGATCAGGAATATTTATTGCCGACTATATTCTCTTCCATACTCACATCCTCACCTCCATGTCTGTCTCTGACCCAATTTCACACTAAGCCTCCTAGAAGCAAGATCAGGGAAAGAGCTCCCTCACTTCAAAGGCCCTGCTTAGCCCAGTGAGCTTACAATCAGCACCATGATAATAAGATAAAAGAAAAATGTATTGTAAGTGTTTATCCACCTCTACAGACCCCTCTTGAGAAGAGTTCGTAACACATCGAGGGGCCACAGCCCAACGCTTGAGAACTGCACTCCTAGGGTTTCTCTGTCCTTACATCCTGGAAGCTCTCCCTTCAGAATGTTTAGCTTTAGCTCAAGTCAGTTCCTGGGAGGAGAAAGTGAAGAGTTCATCTCCATCATGAACTCAGTAAGAGTACACAGAGCGATCGCTCCCTGTCAAGTCCTGGGCCAGGTACTGGGATTCGAAATGAGGAAAAGAAGGTCTCCTCCCTTGAAGAGTGTATGATGCGACGGGAAGACCTGTGCAAGCTGGGGACAACAACAGAGCATGATAAGGTGACAAAGAGGCTCCGTGGATACCTAGGAAAGGCTCCCATCTGGAGGGAAGGGCACAGGGCAAGAGCATTAATCATAAAGGGGATGCTTGGGCCAAGTCACAAAAGAAAAGAGGCGGCAGTGGGGAGGCACGGGGAGGGAGGGCGGGAGGGGAGGGCTTTCAGGGCACAGGGATTAGTATGTACAGGGGCATGAATTAAAAACAAAGCACAGACACGCTGGGAGAATTGCAAGGGAAGCATAACATCCAGGAAGGCAAGTGGCGAGAGCTGGGTTTTCAGAAGCACGGAGAAGCCCGATCGTGGTGGGCCGATTGTGGTGGGCCACGTGTGTGCACCTGATCCAGGAGAGAAGGTGCATCTGTGGCTGCAGAACGAGGCTCAGCTTTCTCTCTACAGAAATTGTGAATGGACCTAGAGGCCCATAACAGCCACCCCTATGCTTTGGGCTTTTTCTCTGGGCTTTGAATCCATTCTTTAGCCTTTTGCCCTGTGTCCTGCTGCTATCAGACAATCTTCTAGAAGCCTTCAGTGCCCATCGTCTACAAGACAGACTTCCAAGTCTGACATTCAAGGCGTTCCACTATCTCCATTCAATTCACTGACGTCTGCACAACCTTTCCTCCTGGCCGACCCATGTCCCAGCAATAGCCCTACCCTGCCCCAACTCATCTCATTTCCTTACAACAGCTCAGCTCCTTCTGCAACTTTTTTACCCCCCAAAACCCACCTTGAGCTGCCGCCGTTAATGGAGCATGAGAAAATGTCCACCACTGCTGGGGCATTTCGTATATGCATCTAGTACTGTCAAATTTCTTCTATGTCTACTTCTCATCTCCTGAGCTTAACTCTGAGCTCCTAGAGGTAAGCAATGTGCTTATAAGGACAGACTCTGCTTTTCAAAATACAGATTGGGTTAACATGGATCAGAACATGAGTTTTGTTCTATCGTTGTGAAAAGAGACCTGTAGTTGTGAAGGCAATGCTAAAGCCTAGTACCAGTCTAAGATCTTCACTTAGCGCAGAAGACCAGACAAAGACCCATATTTCCACTAGGAGATTTCAGACTCTTTCCTACTGGTACCTGCATTGCCAAAGCCATCTCCTGGCCCTCCAGTCATATTGGTAAATGCCAACTTCCATAAAAGTTGGGATCACCAAACAGCAAGATATGAAAAATATTTGCCTCTGAAAGTGGAAATGTGACTCCTACCGTGTAAACTTTGACATCGTTTAAATCTATTGCACATACATAAAATACATTCATAATAAAACCAATTACTGAAGCTTTAATGCAAAATGACCAAAAAGCTTACGAAAACAATATCGTATTTGGATATTGTGCTCCTTGTCAAAAACTCAACAACAAATTAGTCACAGATTCAGCAAATGTTACTAAAGCGAAGATGACCGTAACAACCATGAAGGAAACATTTTAATTCGCATAAGCTGTGCCAGCCTTGTTTGAATTTTTTTTTAAGATTTTATTTATTTATTTGACAGACAGAGATCACAAGTAGGCAGAGAGGCAGGCAGAGAGAGAGAGGAGGAAGCAGGCTCCCTGCAGAGCAGAGAGGCCGATGCGGGGCTCGATCCCAGGACCCTGGGATCATGACCTGGCCGAAGGCAGAGGCTTATTCACCCACAGAGCCACCCAGGCACCCCCTTGTTTGAATTTTTAAGAACTTCGGGAAAGATATATTGGATGGCTCAGTGCTCTATATGAGCTGATGACTTTTCTCTTAATATATTTTTCTACCACAAATAGAGACGCCAAAACCATTCCATGGGTCCTTAAAATACCCGTGGAAGCGCTTGTGACGGTTGGTGGAGTTTCTGCCACAACATCGGTCTGAGAATCAGAGCTCATCAATTACAGCACGACTGTTTTTTGGGTCTCCTATGGGCCAGGCAGTCATTGTGCAGCGAGCCAAGAACTCAGGGGTCCTGCCTACTTGGGGCTTTTAGACTGCAGGAGGAACAAGCAAGCATGTGGGTAAAGATGGACTGAACCAGCACTTCTCTCCTTTACCAACTCCTAATTTATCTTATTCCCCCAAGTACCTTATTCGGTAACTTACCTACTAACCACCAGGAAAGAACCATGTGATCTGTTCAAGATTTACCTCATCCCTCCCCATAAGAAGTTTACTGGGACAGCTTGCTTGAACTTGACCATAAAAATACTTCTAACGTGAGTGAAGAGCCATAAAGGCAATTCTCATTAGTAAGGATGTTCTCATCTGAGCGTTTAGACCTTTCCCTGGGAAAGACATTTCCTCCATGGAGATCCAGATTCTGACCTTGATCAAATTTGAGATTCAAGGAAGAAGACTGGGGTCAGCCCACTGGACAATCAGCTTCAAAAAGAAGAAAGGGGAGGGGGGGTGCCTGGGTGGCTCAGTGGGTTAAGCCTCTGCCTTCAGCTCAGGTCATGATCTCAGGGTCCTGGGATTGAGCCCTGTATCAGGCTCTCTGCTCAGCAGGGAGCCTGCTTCCCCCTCTCTCTCTGCCTACTTGTGATCTCTCTCTCTCTCTTTCTCTCTGTGTCAAATAAATAATACATATATTAAAAAAAAAAAGAAGAAGAAGAAAGTGCTGGTGAAAAGTAGTAAATGCCATTGCCATTTTGCATCCTGATGGACTTCAAGGACAGTTCACAGTAAGTGCTCCATACTTCTACTGGTAATTTCCTTTGAGCCGCATGTTCCAAAACCCAGTCCCACAGACTTATGGAATCGAGGGCCCCATGGACACTTAGTGAGGTGGGGGGGTGTGCGTTTGCTAGACACGGGTGGAATTCATGGCTTTCCTCCAATTCTCAGGAGGGTCTGAGCTGTACCGGCTGTTGCCTGGCATGCAGAAATCCATGCTCTGCTGTCATGGTCACCCACAGGAGGGCACCCAGCCGGCCTGGAAGACCAGACGACATGATAGCAGTAAGCTCTGTCTGGCTCAGTGCCTCATGCTGAGAACGGTGGCAGCAAGCATCTCATGTGTCCTCACAGAGTTTCCAAGACAAGTACAACGATGATCACACCCTCTTCACAGAACAATGAAGTGGTGCTGGGACTTATGCTTAACCCTGACCTTGCATTTGCTCTTCCTATGGTCAGAAATGCTTGCCACCTCCCATGGGGGCCCATGGCAGCCAAGGAGCTTATGATTACAAAGAGACTCTAGCTTATTCCCTTTGCTGTTAAAACTGGATCCAGAGCTAGGGGCCAGAAGGCCCCAAAGATGTCTCGAGCAAAATCGAATTTAGAAAAAAAGGAAATCCAGACAGGTTCCCAAGATCTCGCAGTGCTAGGAGCTGTGACGCCCAGTGCACACCTATTTCAAAGAACCATTGTGCATCTTAATTACAGGTAAATATATGGACATAATAGTCTCTGTTGACTCTTCTCAGGTCTAGCTGTTTAATTATGGTCTGCTTACAGAGTGAGAAACCCAAGTTCCCCACCCCCTGTCAAGACTGCTTTGCCAGCCCAATTCAACCACAGTCTAAGTAGCGTGCATCTCTTAACAAGGCCATAGGCCCCAGGTAACTGTGGGAGGGAAGGTGATCACAAAGATGAATAAAACATTTCATATATCCCTCTGGGGGGGAAAAACAGGCAGAATACATTTTCTGTAATCAATACTGTTCTAAAAATTAGGCACGAATTATTGTTTCACATATTTTAAGGGGTCAGATTGAAGAGTGGTAATGGGGTTGAAGATCACCACTGTCACCCCCATTTAGCGAGGATCGACCTCAGGGCTGCCATGTTATATGAAGTGTCTCAAAACCCCACCAGAGTTCTATAAGGTAGACTTTGTTGGCCCATTTTAGAGATGAAATAAAGTTGAGAAAAATGCCCAATGACACACAGCTAGTAACTAAGTTAGCTGAGCAACAGCTGAACCCCAATTCTATCCACCTCCAGAGCCCAGCTTGCTTTCCACTGGCTCCTGCTGCAAAACTTTTGCTGTAATGTGAACACTCCCTCTGGCTCATCTTTTTTACATATTTGATTTTCCAGGAAGCATATTTAAAATAGCAATTTAAAAAATACGGCGTAGGGTGCCTGGGTGGCTCAGTCGGTTAAGCGTTTGACTCCTGATTTCAGCTCAGGTCATGATCTCAGGGTCACGAGTTCAAGCCCTGCATCGGGCTCCATGCTGGGCGTGGAGCCTGCCTAGATTCAATCTCTTCCCTTCTGCTCCTCCCCCTACCTTCCCTTTAAAAAAAAAAAAAAAAAGCGGTGTAATTCTAAACGTGAACACCACATGACATGCACCCATGATCTAGGAAAAATTAAAGCCCTTGTGTTGACCTTCCTTTTCAATACCATTTTTAAGAAATCTACCATTCACCATTCTCCAATCATTTTATCATGAGTAACTCATATCTCCAACCACAAGCCCAGGGCTAGTGTGTAGAAGCCCACCTGCTGGGGAGCTGCCCGACCTTAGCTGATCAAACTGGTTCCTTGTGCATGAAAATGAGAACAAGGAATCCTACCAGCCTCCTCGCATTGCATGCAGGGACATTACCCAGTGTGTCCATCTCTACGTGGCCGTTAATCATTTATAGCTTAGACAATGCCAGTAATGAAGAGTGATGAAATAATCTGCCAGAAAGATTAATATTCATTGCTTCATCATGTTGTAAAACAACCAGATTACCGACATCCAGGCCATCAAACACTTGGAGTGTGGGAATATACTTTTTCCCAACAGTGGCTTTACTCTTATGGATAGCACTGATTCCCAAAAGTATTCTAAAGATTTATTTATTTATTTGACAGACAGAGATCACAAGTAGGCAGAGAGGCAGGCAGAGAGAGGAAGGGAAGCAGGCTTCCTGCCGAGCAGAGAGCCCGATGCGGGGCTCCATCCCAGGACCCTGGGATCATCACCTGAGCCGAAGGCAGAGGCTTTAACCCACTGAGCCACCCAGGCGCCCCCCCAAAAGTATTCTAGGCAAAGTCCACCATCCTCTATTTTTTCAAGCATCGGGCTTCTAAGAGCCATGTATCATGCTATTGAGTAGTGTACTGATCTGATGGGACATGTCGAACGGGTAGAGTAATAAATTTTTATTTCGTGCAACTGGCATATGCTGGAAATGGCCATAAAATGTCTACTGTTGTTACACCTAATAATGGTTTAATAGAGGGCAATTATGAGGTATGTTATCCAACTGTCCAATTCTCTAGAGATTAAAAGGAAAATCAATCACAAAAATCAGTTGGTCCAGTCCAAGTGTAATAAGGCCCCAAACTTTATGCTAATGCTCATAAAGTTACCAAGATTGTTATTTTGTAAAGTTGCACTGTTCTCAAATGTTAGGTAACATCAGAATCAAGAGGTCTGGGTGGTGCCTCAACTGGATAAGGGTTCCGTTGGGTGATTCGGTTGGTTAAGGGTTCAACTCTTGGTTTGGGCTCAGGACACGATCCCAAGGATCCTGAGATTCAGCCCCAAGTGGGGCCCTGTGCTCAGCAGGGAGTTTGCTTGAGGATTCTGTCCCTCTGCCCCTCCCCACTCCCTTTCTTTCTCCACCCCACCCCCCACAATAAAAAAAAAAAAAAAGAATCAAGTGGTCTGGGAAAGGAAGGGTTCAGAAACCCTAATATGAATCATGTAATTCTGATACAGGTGATCTTTGAGAATTGCACATTGAAGCAGTTGATCTATCTGTGTACAAGGAGGTCTCCCTCCCTCCCAGGGTGGATGCCTGTCCTTGACATAGGGGTCAAGGCACACCTGGTGCAGGGAGCAGAAGCTAACAATTCCAGTTCTTGCTCCCCGCAATTTTTTCAGAGGTAAGAACTAAGGTGTAAAGATAAAGGCCACTCTAACCTTGGGCAAATGGTCTAATTTGTTTAGTTAGTAATTCAAAGTCAAGAATAAGCAGTTACAGGTCATAAAGGCAGACTTAATTAGAGGAGTTTACCAAGCCCCTCCTCCTTCCAGAACATCCCAGCCCTTCAACCTTCACAGCCTTCAGCTAATTTCCACCAGCCTCTCACAAATTTCCCCCCTCCTTCACATGGCCAAGGTTCCAGCTGCCTCCCCTTCTTGTTCTCTTTCATTTGGAATTAAATTAAGCTTAAGGACATTTTTACTTTCATGGCTGTTAATTTAAAAATCAGAGGACCCCTATTTCTAGTTTCGTTTATAAAAGCTTACTAAATATATTTGTGTTTTCTTCCGTATTATCAAAATTTTTTCTTTGTATCATGGGGACCCTCAGTCACTAATTACCGCCCATCTCTTTTGTGCAAGGTTTTGAGTGGGACCTCTAAAAATACAAAGCTTGTATTTTTACGAACCTCTCTCTCTTGAGGACAGAGACATGTGTCACTCACGTCTGCCTTGCTTTCCAGGATGCTCAAAAATAGAGTGATTGCTCAAAATATAGCTACTGACTTAAGTGGTTCCAGCCTTCAGAAACGTACATCCTGACAGGGAGGTGGATGTAAGTGCAGGGAAAAGAAATCCCAACACAGACTGTATTCATTTCTGATTGTTCTCATAACAAAGTGCCACCAACTGGGTAGTTCAAAACAACACAAAGTTATCATCTTAGAGTTTGGGAGGGCAGAAGAGCAAAATGGGCTTCACAGTTTAAGATCCAGGTGTCAGCTGGGCTGTATATTCCTTCGGGAGGTGCTAGGGGTGGGGCCGTTTCCTTGCCTTTCCCAGTTTCTGGAGATACTCAGACTCCTTGGTTCGTGCCCCCTCCTCTGCCTTCAAAGTGCATCCCTCAAACCTTGGCTTCTCTAGTGACATCTCCTTTCTTTCCTTCTGTCCCTCCTGCCTCCTTCTTTTGAGGACCCTTGTGGTCACACTAGACCCACCCAGATAGTCCAGAATAATTCTCACATCTCAAGATACTTCATTTAATCACACCTGCAAAAATCTGTTTTGCCATCTAGGGTAGCATATTGACAGATTTCAGGAACTGGGATGAAGACATGGGGGTGGTGTGAGGTAGGAGTGCTCAGCCAACATCACACAAGCACAGATCTAGGAATCCAGGAAAGAGGGCTGGGGCTGGGGGAGTCCCCAGGTGGCAGTCGTAGGGATTGGCTGTCTAGAACAATTGGCTTTCCAGCTGAGCTTGGAAGGACACATCAGGCTGGGGGAGAGGAGAAGAGTTTTGGAGCCAGGCAAACCTGAAGCTTCAGTTTTCTTCTACGTAGACTAAAATAATACTTATTTCATTTATGGTAAGATTAAATAAGATGATATATGTAAAGGGCCTAGCTAAGCCATGGAACTAATCTACAGAACATTTGCAAACATCAGAGATGACACCTACCTTAACTCATTATGGACTGGGTCCCCTCGAGGCTGAAAGAACACAACAGAAGAGAAATTGTCCATGAAAATGTAGCATCCTAACAGTCACCATATAAACAACTTACGGTGCTACTCTCTTTCCCAGAAGTTACAAGTTCCACATCCAGTGGTCAAGGTCTCCTGCCAAATTGCTTGGCTATTTTCATCCAAAATAAAAAGAAGCTGAGGGTGTGGTCAAGCCAAAGGAAATGCCCTTGGCTCCAGTGAGGAAACCATTTCCATAACAACCCAGCACCACACTGCCCCTGGGCAGCGCCATCTTGGGCTGTGCCTGCATGCTGGGTATTGTCTGCACCCACCAAGGGAAATGCTCTATCCTCAGCTTTCCTCCAAGAAGGTTTTCCTTTAAAGCATTGGGTTGTGTTTGTGAGCAAACAAATCAGTCTGATGGGGACTGTGGGTAATGATCCTGGCAGCTGACTCAGCCATATGTCTCTAAGATTCTTAAAAGTGCAAAGCCAGGGGCGCCTGGGTGGCTCAGCGTGTTAAACGTCAGCCTTCGGCTCAGGTCATGATCTCAGGGTCCTGGGATTGAGCCCCGCATCAGGCTCTCTGCACAGCGGGTAGCCTGCTTCCTCCTCTCTCTCTGCCTGCCTCTCTGCCTGCTTGTGATCTCTCTCTCTGTGTGTGTTGAATAAATAAATAAGATTAAAAAAAAAAAAGTGCAAAGCCAGTGAGTTTGGAGCATGGGAAGCTCATGTTCTTCCTCTCTGTGTGCCAGAATCCTAGCTCAGGGAGGGAATAAATTAACAGGAACAAGAAAGTCACAGATAGACACCCAGTATCCTCTGGATGTGCTATGGAGAGGTGACATCAGAACACGGGAGGGGAAGTAGAAAGCAGAGGTGACACCTCATGGAGGTGTTGGGTGCCCATGACTCTTCAAGCCCTTCTCCATGACAGTCGCCCAGGTCTATAAGATTTATGTAGAAAGGGCTCCCGCTCCTCTGCCACCTGCTGAGGGCATCGACACAATCCCCATGATTTCTGTAGCTCATATTCAAGGTCACTGTAGCTCAAGCTTCCTGTGCCCACTGAGCTCCACAGCTGGTCTTGCCATGGTACTACCACCTCCCCCATTGCTCTTCTCTGCCAAGCATTGACCCATGAGCAAACCTGCACTGAAGTCTAGGGGCAAGAAAGGGAGTTTACAGAAGAGCCAGAACACCGAGGAGAAATCCTTCCTTCGGTTCTTCACACCTTCAAGAATTTCCTATTGCTTGCCTGTCACATGCTGTGCCCCTTGCCCCCTCTGCCCTTGGTTTTTCTGAGCCTGCTGACCTTTCTCTCCGGGCTGCCCAGGAAAAATCCAAATTCATCTCATCTTCTGCAGGTGTTGGAGGACGAAATACGAGAGTCCACACACTTCCACGTTCAGTAGACATGGCAGCCATTCTTGTCATGCGTATGGCTGCTTGGCAAAAACTCCTTCACTCCTTGTTCTTACCATTTCATTCTCCTAAAACTCTGTGAAATAGGCGGGCCCAGGATTCATTACAACCATCAAAAACAACAACAACAACAACCCACAGAAATGAAGGTTCCCTTGGCCAAGGTGGCCCAGCTGAGTGGCTGAGCTCAGGCCAGAACCAAGGCGGCCCCTGCGTCCCACCAGAGCTGCTGCGGAACTCAAGGCTCTGAGATGCCACACTCGGTGGCCCGAAGTGGGCCAGGGATGGGGGCGGACTTTCTCCTTAGGTAACGCGATTTTTCTAACAACTTGGTGTGACTGACGTTGAACCAGGCCCAGACAGCCGAGCACTTCCGGTGGCCTCGGGCTGGACGGTTCTGCTTGCGTAAACTGAAAGGTTGGTTCTAAGCCCAGGTGTTTTCCATCTGGAAGCTGTTTTCCTCTCTCCAAGCCAGATGAACTGAGGGAACGGGGTCCCTAACAAAGTCCAGATTGGCCCTTTTAATGCGGAGTTTCCTCTTGTGTTCCCACGTTTTATTAATTCCAGTGTTGTGTCCTCCCACCATCCAAGGCAATAGGCATGGCTCACCATAAAAACACATTGCAAAAGTGCACATGGGAGGACAGCAGCCGAGAGGCCATGGGCACAGGGGCAGAGAGGGGGCAGGAGTGGCTCTGGAGTGGGTCAAGTGGCTGGTTTGCGCAAGAAAGTTGTCTCGGCTTTGTGTTTGCGTCAATCAAGGCTCACACAGTTGCAAGGAACAGATACTGCACAGTTTTGAAACTGGCTCATGCCGAAGGAAGACTCATTATGAGCACCCGGGGCATCTGGTGGGCCCCATGAGTGGTTGGGAACCAGGGCTTGGACGCACCAGGACCCCCTCCTTCACTCTGCCCGTCCACGTCCTTCTCTCTGTTGCTCTCGCTGCCCTTCATCTCATTCGTTGCATTTTCTCTGCTTCTCAAGGAAACCTCGGGCAGCCAACAGCTCTCGCATCTGCATGTGCTCCTTCCAAGAGACCCACAACCTGGAGCCCAGAAGCTCTTGGTTCTCACTGAAAAGACAAGTGAAAAGGCAGCGCTCGACGCTTCTTTCAAGTGCAAGTTATCCAAGGTTGAGCATCACTTGTCTTCATCAAAGAATGGGGGCCCATGGGAGTGGGCTTCAGAGGCCCGGGAAGGAAGGGTCTAGGCTCGCAGAGCCGCCAGCCCCTTGGTCCCCTCACCGTGCCAGGAGAGAGGACGCACAGATTAAGAGCCTACCTAGACACCCGTCTGGATTTCCTTGCTAATTGGGTGAAGGGTCACTTCCAAGCAAAGTGATGAATGGGAAGAAGACGCGAGGGCAGAAAAGCCCCAGGCGTTCAGGACGAGGTTGTTTGTACAAAGGCAGAAAGCAGCCGCAGAGGGCGCCTCATGCCCTCGCTGGTGTGTCCTGCAGACCCCAACACTCCAGCCGGCTCTCAGCTCAGCCGGGAATTTGCCACCGACGACTGGGAACAGGAGCACATTCAGAGGATGAGCAGGAGGCAGGGGCGTGAGAGAAGGTGTCCTCGGAGAGTCGCATCTCCTTTCTGAAGTGTGACGTTAGCCTGGAGAATGAAAGACCGGGGTCGGGACTGGTACACTAGCCGCTGCTAAATATGCCATGTACCGTGGAGCCCCAGACAGAAAAGGGGAACTCACCATGACACACAGATTTCTGACCCAATACAAGCCTGAGCTGCCTTTGGGGCTAGAGGGTCCCCATTCCTGGGGGAGGGCAGGGGTTGCACGCAAGGGGTAGGCAGCCCGTGGTGGTCCCTTGTGGAGGAAATTGGGTTACGTGACTCCTAACGTTTCTTCCAGTGTCAGATGGAGCCTAGTATTGACCTTACTCGCTGGGTCACAAGCCCCCCTTTCGTGGGGTCAACCTGAGAGGCCGCCATCACTGGACATTGGAGAAGACACTGGACATAGAGTGTCCTGCACCAGCACTTATCCTGGGAGCTGAAAACCACTCCCCCTGGAAGGTCTTGAGAAGTTTCTGTGGCCAATTGCCATGCAAGGTACTGTCCCCTGCGCCCCCTCACATGAGTTCTACAGTGCGTGACAGAGGTGTAGCAATTCCCGCTCTGCAGATCAAGCGGCCGAACCCCGTTGCCATAAGGGTCCAATCATTCAGGAAATGGAAAAATCGATTGGGACATGTTCATATGATGGAATACTAACATGGAGCGAAATAGAAATATGTGTGTGTATACTTATTTTATAATATACATTATTGTATTCTATATTATATATAATATATATGCTTCCTTTCTATATACATATCATATATACATTTTACATATATATACACAAATTTTACAAATATATGTAAATGTAGATGTGTGTGGATACACACACACACACACACACACACAGGGTAGATCTCAAAAGACAAAGTTGAGTTACAAAAAAACAAGTTGTAGAATGGTACACACTAGATATCATTAACAAAATTCCTAAAGCCACATAAACCGATACACACTGCCCATAGGTACGTAACATACACGTGTAGGAAAAAAATGACACACAGAACTAATAAAAAGGGGGTGAGGGGTAGGGAGAGTGGGATTGCACAAAGGCAGTCGAAGGAGAGCTCAGATAGGTTTTCAGGGTGTTTCTTTTTTTATTTATCAACAGGAAGTAGAGCAAAGTGTAAACAATTGTTAAGCCTGGTTGGACGGAGAAGGGGTGTTTGCTTGCTCAGAGTCAGACACAGGAAGAAACCGAAGCCCAAGGCCAGAGGCAGCTGAAGAATGTTTCCAGCGTCCCTGAGATGCTGGTGAAAACACGCTCCCGGCTGTGGACCAGCAGCAAGTGCGTTCTGACCCAGTTCTGCTCAGCTCCTGCCTTTGCCTCGCCCCAAGCTGGACCCATCATGCCTGCTGGCTCCTCCTCCTTACTTGTCCCCTCTCTCCCCATCCTCTGCCTGGAACCCCAGCAGCCTCAACCGGTAATACCAGTGAGGGCTCCACAGGTCCAGGGAGGAGGAACTGCTTGCTGAGCACCTAGAAAGGGGCAAGTGACGGACATCAGAGCCCGAGAAAGTATCCGATAATGGCAGGGACCTGGGGCCCTCGGGGGCAGGGAGTGGGCACAGAGGAAGGCAGACATGGCTGTGAATAAACGTTCCCAGTCTGACAACTTGCCATCCTGGAGAAGACCCACTTGTCGCCTTGGTTCCCGGTGTTTCTGGCCCAGTGTGACAAGGAGACACCTTGTCTGGTCTCTGCAGGCAGGGATTCTCAGCTGGAGTGCCCGTTAGCAGGCACGTTCCCAGGCTCTGCTCTGGGTGGGTGTGTGGGGTCAGGCACCCATGGTGGAGGGGGTCCTCGGGCCAGGAGTGTCCCCACGAGCAAATGCACAGTGGCTTAAACCAGATCGCAGCCCAGTGCCAGGGGGGCACCTAAATCCCGCTAATTTTCAAAATTGGGAGAAATGCTTAGCCATCAAGGCAAGCTAAATACAGCAGGAGGGAGAAGAAGCCACCCAAATGGAAGATCAGAGAGGTGCTCCCAGGGCCAAGCGGTGCTCCCCTGCCCCTAAAATAGTCCCAGCTTCCAAAGCGCAGGCTGCCAGAGGCTGCAGGACGCCTTCCAGAGAACAGGCAGGATGTCGCAGACGTGTCTCCTCCGGCATTCCTCTCCTACCACGCTCTCCTCCTCCTATGGGGCTGTGGCTCAAGGTCCCTGCCCTGACACGGTTGACATTTCAGCCAGAGAAACAAGCAATAAACAAGTCAATGGGGTCCAGGAGCACCGTGCATGAGAAAGGTCCGCGGCGACCAGAGGGCAGAAGGGAGCAGAAAAGCGTGGGGGGCGGGGCTCAAAGCCTCTGCCCAGGACCGTGCACGGCACAGGCGGGGCGGGAGGAAGCTGCTGGCTCCTGTCCGCAGCTTCCTGCTCTCTCGGCGGCTTCCTCCTGGCGTCCTTCCCCTTCACCTCCAGGTCTCGGGACACCTCCCCGGAGTTTCCTGAAGCCACCTCGCCCCCTAGTGGACACACCTCTGCCGTCACCCCAGCCAAGGTGTTCAAGGGAAACTGCGCCTCTGCTAGCCTAGTAAGGAATTACTCAAGGGTTCTGGGGCTCAGATGCAGTGTGCCCACCTCACAGATCAAGAGGACGTTATGAGAACATTTGGGAGGAGAGGGACCCTGTCTGAGCAGAGACCAAGTGGTCCCAAACCAAGGAGCCCCACACAGTGCAGAAGGGGCGATGCCTGAAGGGAAGAGAGCATGTGGGCCCGGCAGGTGCACAACGCGGGGGTGAAGGGCATGATCCGAAAGCCCAAGAGGGACATGAGAGTGGCTTTGGGGAGTAGAGCCAGCTCTGGTCATCAAGAGCCTCCTCGTCCTTTCTGGGTTGTAAGGAATTTGTCATGAGGACAGGGCACTCCCCCAGGAGAGGGATCTGCACCAGGGCGGAGAAACTCCCGCAATGGTTCCCCCCACCCCCAGCCCCCAAGCACCTCACAGCACCACTCCAGCCCAAGGCATAGCGTTCCCAGGCCTCAGGGGTCAGGAACAGATTATTTTCCCCTCAGAACACATGTTTCCGTCCTGGGAAAATGTTGGATCGGGAAGCTGGGGCTAGTCAGGTTGTGAGAAGCTGGGGCTGGTCAGGTTGTAAGGAGCAGGGCTTAGAACCATATGGAGGAGCCTGGGGCCACACCTGCAGCAGTTAGACTGGGTTTTTCATTTTTGTTTTAAGGTCAACTCTGCAGGCTTGAACCTGATGGGAAAGACTGCTGCTTCCAGAAGTTCTTCTCTGAAGGACACTCCCCTCTCACCTTTGCCCAGGACACCTGTCCTGGGTCTGCAGTCTGGGCCAAGGGAAGCAGAGGGGGGCCACTCTGGAGGCTGGTGGGAGTGCGCTGAATCTGAAGCATTTTCCTGAATCAGACAGGTGCTTCCTTTGGCTCTAGGGCTTGATCTAGAACCTCATATGGTTCCGAAGTTTGCTTTTTAATTTTAATTAATAGACCTTATTTTTTTTAGAGCAGTTTTAGGCCCACAGCAAAATTAAACAGGAAGTACAGAGTTCCTAAGTACCTCACCCCCCCCAACCCCCAGCTCCCCTATTATCAGTATCTCCCACTAGACTGGTACATTGTTACAACTGATGCAGACACATTGTTATCACCCAGAATTCATAGTTTATATTAGAGTTCACACTCCCTGTTGTAGATTCGATGGGTTTGGAAAGATGTGCGGGTCTCTTATTCATGGCCCTAAAAATCACTCATCTCTCTCTACCCACTAACTCCTGGCAGCCACTGGCTAATTTTTCCTATTTCCAAAGAATTTTGCCCTTCCAGAATGTCATACAGCTGGAACCCTACAGTATGCAGCCTTCACAAATTGGCTTCTTTCCCTCGAAAATACTCATTTGAAGTTCCTCCATGTCTTCTCATTGTTCAATTGCTCATCTCTTTGGGCACTGAATAAAATTTTGTTGTCTGGGTGGACCACAGTATATTTATCTGTCTGACCTCCAACAGACATCTTGGTTGCTTCCAAGTTTTGGCAATCATGAATAAAGCTGCTATAAACATCTGTGTGCAAGATTTTGTGTGGATGAGTTTTATTTCCAGATGCTTTTCAATGCTTTTACTCTTTGTGGGTTTCCAGTTTCACACGTTTTAAGTCATTTGTGTTGAGAAAACCGTGGCTGACAAATGTTTGCCCCCTTCCCCACCTAAATCCAGCGTGGGGACCAGGCTCAGGGCTCAGACCACCGAAGCAGCCATGACAAGACCTTTCGGGTGCCACAAAGAGGATGTGTTGTGGCCGCTGCTGTGGGAACCAGCTCGGGGGCTCTGGAAGCAGAATCCTGGTTTTCACTCTCTGCTTTGACTTTTTTTTTTATCTTTTTTAAAGATTTTATTTATTTGGCAGAGAAAGAGAGATCACAAGTAGGCAGAGAGGCAGGCAAAGAGAGAGGGGGAAGCAGGCTCCCAGCTGAGCAGAGAGCCCTATGTGGGGCTCGATCCCAGAACCCTGAGATCATGACCTGAGCCGAAGGCAGAGGCTTAACCCACTGAGTCACCCAGGAGCCCTCTGCTCTGACTTTTGTTACTGTGTGTTATGGAACAGGGAAAGCTGCCTCTCTGAGCTTTGGTTTCCTCCTCCGAAAGGAGGGGCAGCAATGGTCAGCCGTTCAGAATTCCTTGGGACGGTGGCTGCAAAGCCTTCATACAGTGCCAGGCACAAAACCAGTGCAGGAGAAAAGTCTCAGCCAAGATTAAAATAAGCTGAGTTGATAAGCCCCTCGCTCAGTTGTCATAATCCAACAGAACATTCTCTGGAAGCTTCCATGTGCTTCAGTCTACTTTCACTGGCGAGAGAGAGCAGCTCAGAACCTTCCATGCCGACGCCGCCTCTTTTGATCGCATTCATTAAATGTCAGTGCAATTAATTTATGAAGGAAACAGGATATAACAAGCCGGAAAATAGCTTTAAAAATTGAGGATTCTTGGGGCGCCTGGGTGGCTCAGTGGGTTAAAGCCTCTGCCTTCAGCTCGGATCGTGATCCCGGGGTCCTGGGATGGAGCCCCACATCGGGCTCTCTGCTCAGCAGGGAGCCTGCTTCCCCCTCCCTCTCTGCCTGCCTGTGATCTCTGTCTGTCAAATAAATAAATAAATCTTTTTAAAAAAAAATTGAGGATTCTTGATTGTTGGGATTTCTGAAGAGGTTTGAGTCCTACGTACATGATGCACTAGCCTTCCCTTCCCTGAGGTTTCTAGGATGTACTCTTTTTTTTTTTTTTAAAGATTTTATTTATTTGACAGACAGAGATCACAAGTAGGCAGAGAGGCAGGCAGAGAGAGAGGAGGAAGCAGGCTCCCCGCTGAGCGGAGAGCCCGATGCGGGGCTCGATTCCAGGACCCTGGGATCATGACCTGAGCCGAAAGCAGAGGCTTTAACCCACTGAGCCACCCAGGCGCCCCTCTAGGATGTACTCTTGATGCTCCGTATCAAGGCAGAGCCTTCGACAGCGAAGCACGCTTTTACCCTGGGAACTGCCTCAGCCCTTGTGTCCAGCTCTCACGGCTCACTGGGAGACAGCACGGAGCGAAAAGCACCGAGACAGGCAGGCCTGGGGGAGCCTGCGGGGTCTGGGCAATCCGCGGGCGTAAGGAGATGGGGCCCCCGCAGTCTCGCTTCCTCCTCACAGCGTTTATGACCTTGTTGTGGGGGCGCTGCCCATGAACCAGGGGCCGAGCTTTCTCGGTTTGCAAAGTGCTGCTTACCAACCAGCCACGGAGCCCGCGCGGGGCCAAGTTTTCTTCACCGCTTCAGAGACGGCCCCATGGAAACCTGTCGCAGGTTACTGGGCATCCTCAGCAGAAGTGGGTAAAGGCCTCGTGGTGAGAAGAGAGGATTCCGGAGCTAGAAGCCCGAGCTCCGACTCACGGGCTTCACCTCCCTTCTCTGTGTGACCCCCGGCTGCTACTTGATGCTCTGGGCCTCAGTGTCCTAGTCTGTAAAATGGGGATTGGAGCAACAACGGCCTCCTCAGGGTGCTGGGAAGCGAGACGCATACGGCAGAGTCCTGTGGCAGGTGGGGTCGGGGTGGCAGTGAAGAACATGGGGGTGCACGAGGAGGGGGGGCAGGAGCAGGAGGAGGGGGAGGGGATAGCCCGAGGGGGGAGCAGACAGCATGTCCACAAGAGCTTATGGGGCTCAGTGAGACCCATTTGACAGAAACTTGTTTCCATCGAGAGTCCGAATTACCTTTTATTTGTTTTTAACTAAAAATGCTGTCGTTAGTGTTTACTTCATCTGGCCTTAGCTGCTTCTTGGCAGGCACCACACCAAGGACACCACTTTGAAAAGTGCTAAGTAAAACTCCTGCCCGATGGCAGGAAGGCCGCGCTGTGCGCTCCACCCACGGGGTGATGGAAGGGCCGAGGGCCACGGCCAGCCCCCTGGGGGAGCCCGTGTGGACAGCCATGAGTCCGCCCAACCGGGCCCCGGATGCAGGACACGGACAGGGTTGGTGGCTTGTGTGGCTCCTGCGGCTCCTGCGGGACTGGGCCTCGTGCCCTGCAAAGTCCTGGGCCCTCTGGTCAGAGCTTCTAACATGCAGGCATTGCTTGATTCCAAGAACTGGCCTCCTGCTTAGCAGCCAGACTCCCCTCCATGAGCTGTACCTGAGCGCATGGGGGTGGGGGGTGGACAGGGGCATGTGGGGGGTGCCGGGGGGGCCTCTGAAATGCAGCCCACAACACACAACACGTGTTTTAAAACGGACCTGGCTCTGCAAGCCAGCATCCTGATGGTCCTCTCAGATCCCAGGTGGCAGTCATGTCTCATGAGTCAGTTGGAGCGAGAGTTCTTTAGAACTAGGTGGGATCTGGTCCCAGCAGGAGGGCCAAGGAAGGGCGTGCGGCCAGCGCTGGCCTTGGGAGCCAGCTGCAGAGGTGAGTATGGAGGCCAGGCGGTCTCGGGGTGAGGAGGAGCTGCCTGGAGGTGAGAGGCATGGGGCAGAGAGCAGCTGAGAGAGAAAGCTCGCCCTCCAGCCATTCCCCAGGATGGCCCAGGGTCACACCCAGACACAGGTCTTACCAGCTGCTCATCCCAGGGCTGCGGGCAGTTCCTCCCCATTGCCCCACGCTGGCAGAACACAGTAGAAACTTGTGTGCCAACCCGGTGCTGTCCTACCTCTCACCTCTCCTGGAACCACCTTCGAGGAGAGGCCAGCTTTCTAATAGTGACCTTGAACCTGCACTGGGCCATTTGCCCATATATACACGCCTTTTTGCACAGACTCAGGCCGGCTCCCTTTAGGGACGTTTGCCGAAATGGGCCGGTGACTTCACTAGTCAGTCAACATACCACTGTCCAAGTCTCGGGCCTGTCGGAGGTGCTGACTGGGTGAAGACAAGCATGGCGCACGTTCTACCAAAAACGCAGCTGCTCCTCACCACACCCACCAGACGTGAGCCTTCCTCAAAATTTGCAGATGCAGAAATGGAGCCAGAAAAGACTAGGACACTGTATGGTTTCTGGGCACAGCACCTGCTCAGCTGGGCCCCAGAAGATATGGCAAGGAGCCCCCTTCGTGCTGTGGCCTCTCTCCTGGCCCACGCATCTAGAGAAGCATCTGGTAGGGGCTGGATGGGGGACCAGCCAAGCCATGTACATGTGCCGACAGGTATCACTCAAGGTTTCACAAAAGCTGGAAGCAGGGACTGGAGCCGTGTAGCCGAGACTGGGAGAAGTGTGGGTGAGCAGGAGTTCTGCGGGAGACAGAGAAGGGGCCGCTGCCCCCGCCCAGCCCCGCACCAGCTATGGATACATCTGAAAGGGTCTGGAGGAACCACACACTGGGCAGGCTGCAGGCTCCCATAACCAGCTTCTCGAAGTGGGATGGACCGACACTGGCTCAGAGGTGGACAGGCTGGGAGTTACCATCCTGAAAGAGGGGCTGCCAGCCCTGCACACAGGCCAGGCGCTCAGACCTCATGGGCTGATGTCCCAGCCCCCGCTTATCAGCTCTGTGACTTGAGCAAGACGCTTAATTTCTGAGCATCAATTTCTTCACCTGTCAAAGGGGATAAATATAGCATCCAGCTCAGGGCTGATCAGAGAATGGAACAGCGAAGAAATGTAAAACGCTCGGCGTGACGTCTGACGTGCGGCAAGGCCCCACAGACGTTCCTATTGAGCCTGCCGGCGGAGGAATGAGAGCAGGCTGATAGCAGCAGAAACAATGCAGCTGCACGTCTCTCCAGCCTGCGCCCTCGGGGTCAGCCTTCACAGCTCCAGGGCGAGGGGGGACACTTATCAGTCCCTCCTTTACTGAGGGGGAAACTGAGGCTCAAAGACGTCAGTGAACATCCATGTCACTAATATTCATCAAATGCTCACCACGCACCGTGTATTAACTCATTCACTCTCTGCAACAGCCATAAGAAGTAGTACAGATGGAAAACAGGCACAGAGAAGTTAATTAACTTGTTCAAAGGTTGCACAGCCAGTAAGATGCAGGCCATGTTTGGGGTTTTGTTTTTGTTTTTTGTATTTTTTAGGGTGGGAGGGAGACAGAGAGAGGGAGAGAGAGAATCCCAAATGGGTTCCACACCCACTGCAGAGCCTGACGCGGGGCTGGTGAGCCAAAATCGAAGAGTCAGATGCTTAACTCACGGAGCCGCCCAGGCGCCCACAGACCATGGACTTGGACCCATGTGTGTGTAACTCCAAGAGTTATGCTTTCAACTCAAGTCTGCCTCCCAGGCTGTGAGGCTCCTTTAATTGCAAAAGTCTCCATCAGGACCCAAAGCAAGAAGAGGAAACAATGGTCCTAAGAGGGCCTGTGAGAACCTGCCATGGGAGCGTGGGGTGCAGCCAGCTCAGGACCCTGGGTGCCACAGGTCAGGGTGGCCATGGCACCAAACACAGTGCGTCAACATGTGCCAAGCTGCCATCTTTGTGGCCTTGCATGCGACCCCATATGCAGGCAAAACTCCAGCCCCACCAGAGCCCCGCGCCCCACAGGAGGAGAGGATGCTGAGTGTTTACAGAGGACTGAGCCTGTGGTCTCCGGGCTGACGGCTTCCAGCAGAGGCTTGCGTGATCTCCCAAGCGGATGACAGCTGGAGGCAGGGGGGCTCTGGCCGGGGCTGCCTCTGACCTCAATGCCATCCGGTGCTCCCTCCCCACCTGGGCCAGCACCTCGGCCCTGAGGACCACCGGAGCAGCAGGCCCACGGGGAAAATGTCTCAAGATGGAGCCATTCTCTGAATCATCACCTTTGGTGGAGAGGAAAGCCATGCAAAACCCGTGCCCGGAGTAAAGGAACCGGCTTCTCCCACCTTTCCGAGATCATCTGAGCAAGAGCAAAGGGACGTACCAGGCGTGCCAGGCCCCCCGGCCGGCTGCTGCGCGGGCCTTGCTTAACTGGATGTTCCCTACCCTGAACTTGGGCCTTTGTCCACAGCCTCTTCAGTTAGGAACTGGACCTTGGCGATCTACTGGTCGAGGAAGGATTAAGCTCTCAGTCTAGAAAACTGAAACGCCCCCCGGCCCAAGGCCCCACCTTTTCCTGGAACCTGTGAAAAGCCTTTCCTCTGCTCCTGGTATAGGGCCCCCTCTCTGGTGTGCGCCCCCACGGGGACAAAGGCCTGCACTGAGCCTCAGGCTAAGTTTCTGCAACAATCTAGCCGGGTCCGGCCTCCCAGACTCCCGGAGGCTCTTACGGAGACCGAGGTATCTCCAGCTGCTTAAAGCCGCACCTGACTGAGGACAACAGGACTCATCTTCAGCCTGTGCTTTCTGGGAACTCAGGACAGGAGAGTTCTTGGGTCACAGAGGGTCTGGCTCCATCCTGTCCTGCACTGACCCTTCTAGACTCAGCACCAGGTCTGGCACAGAACAGAGGCTCAGGAAATCTTTGTTGACTGACTGCATGATGTATGGGGTCAACAAACTCTCTTCAGTTTGGAAAGTTCCAGATGCAAGGGCAACTGTCCTCAAACCCTATTGTATGAAGCCAGAATGGGCGAGTACGGTTGTTACGAACACTGGTAAAACCCCACGTGATGATTTTGGAATAACTGGTAAGTCTTTAGGCTCAGCCCCGCATGGACACTGTGGCTTAAGGAGGAACCGCTGCTGACCTTGTAATCATTTCAAAAGATGGCAACAAGCTATTCGCAGGGAAAGGGGAAAGAAGCACGCCAGGAAGCAGAGTATGAAGAAGTATTTTAATAGCTCAAACTCAAAGTCATTGTGCTCCCCGTTTTGAAGAGCTTCCTAAAAGCGGCAACTCTGGCCATTTTGAAAACCAACATTCACCCACTCATGGTCTCTGGCATCAGCCTCCTCTGGGTGCCGACTGGGAGGAAAAGCATAAACGTGCCCAGACCCATCCTGGCTCCCATGGGACCTTCCTCCATCTATGCGTTCTATCGACTGCCTTAGTCGGACTAAGATGATGACTCGGTAAAAGGAAGAGACAATTGTTGACTGTCTAAGCAGGAACAGTCCAAGCTGGCGAGGAAAAGCATACATAGGATACAGAAGGGTGAGCTTCTGCCTGCGGATCTACATTACATTTGTTTTGCCTGCAAACTATCACGAAGGATTCTGTTGGCCAGGTGTTTCTGCTAGACAAGCAACATGGTGGTCCAAAGTCCTGGCTGTCCCGTGCCACCAGCCCAGAGTCATCATGTGTCGTCCACTGGAGAGTCTTTGAGGGAAACATGAAAGCCAGCTCATGCCTCTACCTATGGGTCGATTTCTTCGGGGATCACAGTGATCATGATGTCTTCATTGCCCCTGCGGACAACCATGTTCAGGGTGTTTTCCTTTTTAATGACATCGCTGACATCATTGGCAGAGACCACAGACTGTCCATTGATGCTGATGATGATATCATTTTCCTTGAGCCCACCTCTGCAACACAAAGGGAAACACACATTTAATGCTTCCACTCCTCCTGGTTTAACCGCCCGGGAAGGTTCTCGACTGGATGTAGACAGAGACACAGCTTAGAACCTAGAATCCCCAGGGCCAATCAGTGGGATAGGGTGGTTAACTTATGCAAGAAGGCTCAAAATGCCAAAGGATTGCACTATTTCCTTTGAGAGTTTTAGGCCAAGTCATCCAACATGTCCAGTGCAGAAATGCTTCCCAGAACTGGTATGGTCAGATGATAGACTGACCCCAAAGGAGGCAAGGATGTGCCATATATCACCTACCGTGGACCATGACCGTGGCCAACCTGCCTGTAACAGGTGTCACAACTCAGAGGGCAGGTCCCAGAGGAGCAGGTAGAATGGTTCTATTATGAGGCCTTCCTTTGTGTTATTATTGCCGTAACTTCCGCTCTCATATAGGACAGTGTCCAATAAGCTATTACGGTCCTTGATGGTCTAGCACAGTACCAGCAAATTTTAAGGGCCAGATAGGAAATATTTGGGGCTTTGCAGGCCATAGGACATCCTTCACAACTCAGCCTAGTGTGGGCTGTGTAGGACTACTGAGCATGGCCCATGGCCACGTTTACCCATGGCTGGACTCCAGTCAACTTCAGTTATGGACACTGAAATGTCAATTCCCTATCATTTTTATGTATCGTAAAAAACTACTCGTTTAAAATTTTTTCAACTGTTCAAAAATGAAAGGCTGTTTCTTAGCCCATTGTCATATAAAATTAGAGCAGGCGGTGGGCCAGACCCAGACTCCAGGGAAGAGTCTGCAGGTCCCTGGTCTAGCTCTCCTCTCTGCACAGTATGTCAGTCGAGGTAACAAACGCGGACTGCTGGTTGAGCTCCTTCCTTGCGTGTTCCTTGGATGTTACCTGCATTATTTTCTGGAGGTGTGGACAGGTATGGCCTGACTGACAACAGACAGAATTACAGAAGGCTTCTTTGGGAGGAGATATGTCCATTTGGGGGCCTAGAATGGGACCACTGCCAAGTTATCAGGGACACAGCTCCTTAAACCCTCTATCCCCAGCCAGGCCTGCCCCAGAGATCCATGAAGAGTTCGATAATCGCTCTTTCCACCTGAATGACTCCTCATGAAGCGAGGACTTTTGAAGACAGGAAGCACCCTTTTGCTGATGAGTCCTGAGCTGAAGGAGGTCAGAAGGCCTGGCTGATGAGACTGCCAAGGGTCTCCAACCATGTCATCAGGGATCCCCACAACCACCTGAGCCGATGTGAAAAGAACACAGCCTCCTTCCCACTATCTATAAGAACCAAAAAGACATCAAGGAGAGGGAAGATAATTCTAACTCACGCTTCTGCTGGGGTATCAGGAATGACTTCAATGATATACGCTCCTGAAAGCACATCTGGGAAGTCTCGGTGGCGGTCCTTCAGCTCTTTGGCTTTGCTGCTTGGGAGGAAACACACTGACTTTAACATTAAGTGAACAAGGGGACTCGCTCAGCTGAGACTCTCACCTAGCTTCTCCTCCTGTCCCGGATTCCAAAAGAAAATGTCTCCAGGAGCTTTGATTCTGCTTTAAATTGCCTTGACACACAATCAATCACCTGGCCCTCACCACACACCCAAATGCCTGCACTGTTATCCTTGTCTTAGAGAGGGGGAAACTGAGGCACAGAGGTCGAGTCATTCCCAAGGTCATAAGCCAGGAAGTAGCAGAGCTGGGAGAAGAACTCAGGAAGCCAGATGCCAGGGCCTAGATTCCTTCTCCATACCTCCATTTCCCACGGTTCCAAGACAAGTAACTGATTCACATTTTAGTCTTGGCAGTTCAGTCTATATTCAGGAGGGCCAAAAATTTAATATTCATCTAAATCACAGTAATATAGTCACAACTGATTAATAATAAATTAATTGTGATAATGAATACAGTGATACCTATGTTATATGTTAATGTGTTCTGCTCTTTGCTGACATGACCTATAAGCATTTCAGCCATGCCCTTAGTCACCAGGACTCATGGGATGACACCAGACTTTTTCATCAAGGTTAAAACACCGGTAAGCTACGAGGCTGGCAGCCACACGCTGCACCTTCCACTAGCTCGGGAAAACAAGCCCATCCGCCATCGAGGTCTGACCCAGCATTCCGGTAGCCACAGCCCACAGGCGGCAAGGCTTAGGAATGGCAGGGCGCTCTGGGCTGGAGGAGGTGCTTGGGGCGCTCCTGGAATGCGGGTTTCAACAGAACAAGTGGTCAAAGTAAGGCATGAAGGAGAGTGACCAGCACACCCCACTGTTCAGGGCTGCCTTCAAAAAGGAGGGCAGAATCTTCTAGAAGGAAGGAGCCGCTCCAAACACACACACACACACACACACACACACACACACACACAAAGAAGGATAAAACCAGAGGCCTAGGTTCATGGCCCTTCCTCTCTTTCCTGATGTTTCTCAATTTTATTTATTTTTTTATTTTTTGAAGACTTTATTTATTTGAGAGAGAGCAAGAGAGCCTGAGAGCAGGGGGAAGGGGAAACAGGAAAGGGAGAAGCAGACTACCCCCAAGCAAGGAACCCGATGCAGAGCTCGATCCCAGGACTCTGGGATCATGACCTGTGCCGCAGGCAGATGCTGAACTGACTGAGCCACCCAGGTGCCCGATATTTCTTAATTTTAACCAGAAACTGAGATGCTTAAGGCAGCATGAGGTTTGTCTGTCAAGGGGCCAGTGGGAGCCTTCTAAAGTTCAGGTTTATTTAAATCTAAGACACAGACACGGAAGTCCTGCTTACCCACCTGGACGTGAGTGACGTCATTCGGATGCCGATATACTTCTTCTTGGTAATGGCTTTGCCTGGTGTGGCAGCAAAAGAACAAGAGGTCAACTCAGGTGGCCATTGTCCTGGGGACACCAGGAACTACGAGGGTCAATCCCTCGGTTGGCAGTGTAAAGTCGGGCCCATCGGGGTACACTGAGGCTGTGGTTCGTATCTTGTTCAGAACCCCACCTACCACGGGACCTGGGAAAATCCTGTCCTTTCAGTGAAGGGCCAAGAACCTAATTCCTCTGTCCTTGTCCTGACATCTGATGAGGGTTCTATCCCTCCTAAAAATCCAGAATATGACCCCACCCTGGTGTGGATGGCTGGGAGAGCCTCTTCCCCGGCCCCACAGCTCCTACCCAGCCCCTCCGGCAGTCTCCACCCACCATGAGAAACACTTCTCAAAGACATCCACCAGACCATAAACCTGTCTGTTCCCTGTTGCACATGTGGACGTGTGCCCTAAGGCCTTCACCTTGGCCACTGTGATCCTGGCTGACCTCTTTCCACATCTGTCTGTGCAGCTCGGCACGTTCCCGCACTCCAGACACAAGACCCCCCCAGGGGGGCCTTGAGTCTGTTACTCCTGGGTCTGGAATGCCAGCCCCACAACCCCGTCACTCCCCAGCTCGCCACCTGCTTCATTTGCAGGAAAACATCACTGGTATCTGAAATCCTGCCTGTTTGTCTGTTGCCATCCTTCCTCCTCCCGCCGGCAGAAGGTAAATATCACACAGGCCCCTGCGGAGCCACGGAACCCCCAGCCTCACCCCAAGCAGATGGATCGATAGCCGTTTATGGCATGAATGATCTCCCTGAATCTCAGTTTCCTCATCAGAGAAATGGGACCAATACTTTCCACCTGACAGCGCAAAGGAACTTACGTAAAACGATGTCTAGAAATCACCTCCAATCCCACCTGGTACGTATTAGACTAAACCGTATGAAACGTTCACAGTCAAGGGTCCAAAACCTGTGACCTAATACCAGGGGCCTAACAACGTGCATCCCATCTGCCTTTCCGATCTGAAAGCCTTGGCTCATGTTCAGGTGTGTGGCCTTCCCCTCCAGAACCTTCCACGGCAGGAAGAGCTGTGTTTTACCTTTGGCCTGCCGGTCATGGGATTCGGTGAGGAATTTCTTAATCTTATCAGATGGGATTGCAAAGGAGATGCCGGCGGTCACCTTCAGAGTGTTAATCCCAATCACTTCACCGTCCTGAAGAGCGAGATGGAAACAGCCTTCTGAATGCACGAAGGTTTAGCAGAAGATGAAGAGGTCGTCGGTGTGAAGGAAGTCTCTGAGCTCATGAATGAGTTGAGGGGGGTAGTGGGGGGTCCCAGGGCCGGAGCGGGGAGGCATCACTTGGGCAGCAGGACCCACCCTTAGCAAGGGGAGACCTGACACACACAGGCTCAGTCCCCAGGGTCCGCCATGCCGTCAAAGCAGCCTGAAGCAGATAGTTTCAAGGTGCCCCTCCGCTCCTTCCACAGGGAACAGGTCTCAGAGTCCTTTAGATGGCTGTCTACACCCTCCTGCTTCTTCCGTTTCCAGTGATCTTAACATGCCTCTGCCCACAGCAGGGAGGACAACCTTAGCGCTTAGAGTTCCCAGGAAAATGGCAAGAGCAGCCATGGGTGCTTCCGGGGCTGCGGGGTACGCCCCCCTCCCCTCCTCTGCGTGTCACAGACCAGCCTGAAATCCCCGAGCAAGCCAATCTGCGGGGATGGGCTTCGGTTCAAGACAGACTCACAGTTCAGTGAACGCTACTCACGAAAGCACAGACTCCCTTCACGCCGTTCAACCATCATCTTAACCCTCCTGTTACACGGTTTGTTCGGCTCAGGCTGAGAAGGGCAAACTGCCTAGGGAGCATCAGTCCCTTCCTGGTACCTCCTGCGAGTCCTGGGAATTTGGTCCCCGACATCCAGAACCTTCCAGGAGGCACTGCCGCCTTGGGCTTTGCTAAAGACGGCCTCAATTTCGTTGAGGGACCTGAGAATAGAGCTGGGTGACCCCTGAGCTGTGCGGACCTCACTCACCTCACTTGGACAGATTCTCAGGCTTCCCTTCTCATGCACACGTATTTAAATACAGACAGAAGTGATATCTGGGGGGGGGGGGGGGCGCGGGGGGGGGGGGGAGTCAGGGGAGTGTAACTCCTCATTCCAGCCAGGTCTTGAGGGAGGGCCTCTGGCCAAGACAAAGACTGTGGAGGAGCCAAGCCAGCTCCTACAGCAGCCTGGAGACCTCCTCTGAGGCCACAACTTTCTAGAACAGGCCGGAAGTGCTGACACCTTCAAAATAAAGGCCTCCTCCTGCCGCTACTCCTGGATCGGCCCTGAATTCCACCAGCCTGATTTATAACCCTGAAACACGAGCGTGTCCTCAGGCAGACTCCAGGGGCCTTGCTCTTTTCAGAAAAGATAAGAAGGGTAATTTGCAAAGATAGAGTACATTCACAGATTTCACTTTAAAAGAATTAGATAATGTCCTTTGGCAAGTTCAAGTCTGAAAAGAAAGCAAAAAAAAAAAAAAAAAAAAGCATATGCAGGTATTTTAAAAAAAAAAAAAAAAAAAAAGGCCTTACCAGGTTTACTAATGGGCCTCCCGAGTTTCCATACTGAAATTAAGCAAAAATTAAAAGGTTATGAGTTCCTATCTTTACATACTCCAAAGTATTTCCCTGCCTGGCATGTCCCTGGGTTCAGGTTTTCTCAGATTTGTTGCTGTCAACCTAATATTTTGCTGAAAAAAGGGATCTTAAAATTTTACAGGAAGTTTTAGATGTGCCATAAATGAGATTTTGGGTGGGGGGGGGGCGGCTCCGAAGCCCAGAGGCCAACTCTGACCTCCCTATAGCACCCGACACTACTTCCTTCTCGTGACGACAGCCGGGCTGCTCGCTAGCTCGAGTATTCAAGACTTCACCACCTCCCAGCTCTGCGATCCCTGCTTTGCTGCTGGGGCTGGAAACCCGCATGGTTTGTTCTTTTTCCATGACTTCATGCAGATCGCAGGAAAGTTTGGGAATAAAACCTACTCAAGGCAGCAAGTGCGTAAAACACGTTTTGTCTTATCTATTAAACAGATGTAGGGGGGTGGGGCATTACTCTTTAGAAGCACCAACCCTGTAAGATGACTGCTGAAGGGAAAAAAATGTGACTTTAAAAAGGATCCCATTGATGAGACGGTGTGGAGCAAAGCCCGGCCTCCTTAGACATCGGTCAGTAAGGGCCTAAGGCTCAGACTGTGCCCCAAGGCAGAGCGAACAACTGGGGGTGCCGGGGGGAGGGGGAACAGTGTCCGTACCTGCGTGAGCATCCCTTCTGCACAAAGCCTTGAAAGCAGCTCCGCCAAGGGGCCTGGAAGCAGAGGAGCCATGGCCCCTCGGGTGGGATGGGAGCTCCTCTGGGCTACGGACCTTGGCGTATCTGAAGGCCCCTTCACAGGAGCCCCTGGAGATGGCAAAGGCTGAGGACGGCCCCTTCGCCTCATCTGCTCTAGGGGTTCAACGGGAACTCCCTGCCCAGCACCTTGAGGGCCCTGACTCCACCCCTGGTTCCCAAGCCCGGCTTCCCAAGCGCCCAGCCCGACCCCGCAGGGCTCACGTTGATGATGGCGTCCGTCTGGATGTAGTCCATGTCTGAGTTCCGGAGCCCCAGCTCTTTGCCGCCTCGCTGGGTGGTGCTGACGATCCCGGTGGTGACTGTGTTTTGAAGGGAAAACGGGCTTCCGATGGCGACCACGAACTCTCCTGGCCTCAGCTCTGAGGAGCGGCCAAGCAGCAGGACAGGCAGCCTTCCCTGGAACCACAAGGTGGGCGTCACTGCGCTCAGTGAACAGCACGGACCGACGCGCCACACGGTGACAGGCGTTGCGGGAAAGCGAGGTCAGGCCCGTCATCCCTTCCCAGGCCGAGGCCACACGGCCCCTCCCACCCACTACCACCAGCATGTTGCAAGCTGTCTCGGGGCCAAGGAAAACACAGAAGGTCACGGGAGGCCGTCTCGGGGTCACACATCTTGAAGCTATCAGCACAGACTTAATGAAACCTTGAGACTGGGAGACAAAGTCTGAATTTGGGGCCCGACTGCCTAAGGCCGTCTAAGAGAGTGAAGATGCGTGCTGGATCCTGAGCTCACACCCCCCAGGGTGCAAAGGATCAGTTCCCACTTATCAGAGGCACGTCTGTCCAGAGTCCTGTGGAGCCGGGGGCCCTGAGGGCGGGAACTGCACGGTCCCCACTGGGTGAGTCTCCACGCTGAGTATAGGGCAATTCTGGTGACAGGCAGAGGGGGAATTGGGGTGGCAAGCCCCCCACCCCACCTCTCCACTAGCACCAAGACCCAAGAAGTAGGCTCTCCCCTCGCCTGAAAAGACCCTCCATCAACCACCTCTGCTCCCTGGCCCTGTTGAACTGACTAATCCAACAAGCCCCTTCCCCGATGCCCTCGGAGGCCAGGCACAGTCAGAGGCTCCACACAAGTCTTCAGACCAGATCTAGCCAGCTGGAGTGGCCAGGGCTGGGGCGTCCATGAGGAAGGCCTGAGGCCCTCCCCTTCCTTTCCTTCCAGAGCCAAGCAAACCTCCCGAGTTCCTCTAGCCTTTGTTCCCCAACAAGAGGAGCAGCTGCCCCAAACAACCAGGCCCAGGCCCAGGAAGCCAAGACCCCGCCCTGACCTCCTGCAAATAGCACTTCCAATCCTCCTGTTTGTCCACCTCAAAAAAGAAAGGAAGAGGTGGGGGGCGGGGCAGGAAGGTGGGGTGAGTCAAAATGAGCCGTTACTTTCGCATCTGCCCTGAGAGGGATAGAGCAGACACCCTGAAAGCAGATGAGGTGACGTGGGGTGATCACTGGGCCCATTTCACAGATGAAGAAATTAAGGCTCCAAGAGACTGGGTGACTTGAGACAGAGCAGAGACTCGCGCCTGGGACTGTGACCCTGAACACAGACTCATCGGCTCCACAGCACTGTGCCACAAAGACCCCTCCCCACCCCAAATAAGAAAGGTACTGGGCCAAAAAGTACGTGGAGGAAGGAACGTTGAAGAAGGGATCTAAAACTGGCTTTGAGAAGGAACGCCCCTCTGAGCACAGCCAGTGAGGGGCCCAGGAGAGCTGTCAAGAGCACAGACCCCCGGCCAGGCTGCCTGATTAGATCCTGGCCCGAGTTTACAACAACTTGGGTCTCAGTATTCACATCTGGAAAATGGGACTACCACGCACGGCACACTGCTCTCGTGAGTTGGTTGTGAGAATGAGGTGACAAGACCCCAACAGCCCTTGAATATCGCCTGGCTCGTGTGACGCATCCTGTTAGTGGGACAGGTAAGCGTCCCGGAAGTGATGGTGATTGTTGCTGCCTTGGGAATCTGTGCAGACCTAGTGAGGGAACCCCACCAACTAAACTCCCACAAGCTAGCCCGTGTCACCCAGCCTTTCACCCAGGAAAAGGCTGGTGGCACAGGGCTACCCTAACAGTGACCCCTGGGGTCACCTGAGGCCACAGTGCCCGTGCTGCTCTGGAAGGGGCAGGCCTGCCGCTCCACACTCCCCAAGCTCCTCGGCGTCCAGCGGCATGCTGGCGAGCTCAGCTCGGCCTGTTTACCCTGGGCCCGTGCCAGCCACCCCTGCCAGCAATGATTTCATCCAACATTCACAGCGGGTGGGCGAGGGGGGCCCATGATGTGCACCAAACCAGTCTGGGGGAGGCCTGCTGGGGACACAGCTGCTCCTTCAGGGCTGGGCAAGGGGACATGGCAAGGAAGACTCCTGGGGCTGGGCACGTCTGGCTTTTCACCAACTTCAAGGCAAGAGATCAAGTTCAAACAGAGAGGTGGGCCCAGCCCACATCAGCTCAGCCACAGTCTGGGAACCACATCAGAAAGTCCCGTGGGGCAGGGCTGTGAAAGATCCCTATTAGTCCTCGCCTACCCTGGGAAGGCGCAGAGCAGGCTCCTGGTTCTCGGAGTTCAGAAGCAGAGGGGCCTCAAGACAGCACCCCCAGAGCTCTTCTTTCCCAAGTCTCAGCTCAGGCCCAGCGGATGAGGCAGGGAGGCAAACACTTCTGGGACACGGAAGCTGTGAGGACGGAGGAGCGACACCCAGCTGAGGGGAGAGTGCCCGGGGCCTGCGAGCAGCTCTGCTGCGCTCACTGGGGAGGGGTCGGGATCCCCAGACCACTGTGAAGGTGTCACACTCAAGGGACTACATGGGCCTGGACAGGTGGACACCAGGGAGTCTCCCCAAGAACCAGTCCTCACTTGAACAAAATAGGGGACATCTGGGTCCCAAGTGGCCAGTCAGATGTGCACCGATGGGCCCCATGGGCAACATCAGATCTGCCTCGTATAAGCTGTTTCTCCCTCAAGCACCCCTACATCATGAAGGACGATCGGAGACAGAAATAAGCAAGTGGACAAATCCCAGGGGGTGGGGCTTTTAATAGGAGAACCTGATGGGTGTGAGAGGAAGGCACCTTTCACCTCCCAGCTGGCTAAGCCTTTCATGGCCAACCGGGGGCGGGGGGGTGAGGGGGTGGGCATTAGGGCAGGCGTTCCCCCTTTTACAGAAGTGGAAACCAAGACTCAGAGACAGGGCGGCCCCTCCCAGCTAAGGAGCAGCCTGGCTAGAGAAGAGAACAGGCCTCCTCACGGGCCGACCTGCACTCCAGGTACATGTTAACCTGGAACCCAACTGTCGGCAGAAACCCTTGCAAGGGGGTGATGTGGGATGGACGTGTGGGTCAGGCCAGACTTAGAGCTCTCCAGGAAGCCGCCAGGTCTCCTCGGGACCATTTGGCCCCCTGCTCTGCACAGGGGCTGCCGGCCCCAAGAGCATCAGGCCCTCCGGCTGCCCCAGGTCGGAGCGGGGCTCCTCTGGGTTTCAGTCCTCACCGCCGCTCTGTCTGCTCAATGCAGCTACACCTCTGCTGGCCAGACTCCTACTCGGTAACTGAGCATCTGACTCCACAGCTGTCTAGACACGAGCTCCACGGGGGGCCTGGGGGAGACGAAACGCAGACACATCTCGCGCTTGACCTCCGGATGGGGAACACCGGTCCGCGCACTCCCGGCTCCCCTCCGCAGCGCCGTCCGAAGGCTGGTCCCCAAGCCACCCACATCAGAGGCGCCCCAAGGCTCGCGGAGCAGACACTCTGCCCGAGTCTCCTTCTGAAGCGCCCCTCTCCCGACAGCCACTTCCCACACCTCAGCATCTCGGTGGAGCCTGGCTCGCAGCACGCCCGTGAGGCAAACCCAGACATCTCTCCTCCACTGGGCAGGAAGCAAGGGGTAAGCGGATCCCACTCCCACGTCAGACTCTTGAACCACCAGGGGGCTGACAACGTGAACCGGGTGTGTACACCACGGCAGTGGGCTGGGAGAGCTCGTAAATGCCCACAGGAAATCCCCAAGGCTCCACAATGGAGAGCATGGGGCTCAAGACTGGCCCAAGTCCTTCGAGATGTTTCCATTGTGCTGCTAGTTTTCAAGGCCACGCTCATGCCGATGAGAGCAGGGGTGGCTCTCTGCGAGGGGACTCACTAACGCTAAAGGACGTCCTCACGCCACCACCGCAGAGAGCGGCTTTAAGAAAACATGACACCCCCTACCACCTGGGTTTCCGGCCCACTACCACCGGGCCGGTGGAGGAAGAGCCCAGGGGAGGGTGTCAGAAGTCCTGGGTGCAGACTCCAGACTTATCACGTCTGTGTTAAATGACTACATACTACCCATAGGCAGGATACTAATTGTGCGGTAGATTTAATGCGAAAACTTGGAAGAGGATGGTGCACAGTGTGATTAAAGAAGGCTCTCCCATTCGTTTAATTACAACAAAAAACCAGCAGGCCTGGCAGCACCGCTCCCGTGAAACACCACCAACATGAAAGAGAACTTTCTCGACAAGCATCCACTGAGCGTCTCCGATGAGCCGGGCCCAGTGCACACAGAAGATCAATCAATCCATCTGTGCCTCCAGGCCTACTGTCTGATGGGTTGGAGTCACATGGTAGCAAAAAGAGACAAAGTCCCAATCTCCATTGCCACGGTCAGCTCAGTCCAGAATGTTCCGTAAGGACTAAATATAGATCAGCACTAAAAATGATTTGGGTGTATCAATGAGGGCATTTTTAGCTGCAAGTAACTGAAAACCCAACTCAAATGGAATAAATGTCCAGCTGTTCAAGGGCAGGGTTGCGCGAGGGCCAGTCACATCAAAGACTCATGGACATCTTTCCTTAGGTCGGATCAACTTAAGCCACCTCCATTCCGGGCCTTATATAGACAGGACTATGCCCAGTGGCGGGCAAAGGATATCTTCTCCCCTATGAGTCTCTTTCGAAGAGCAAAGAATGTGGGACCTAGCACCTTCTTCCTCCTGGGTCATCGGCCAGCAAGTAGTCATAAGGTTACCCCAACCATTCTTTGGCAAGGGGAACATGGCCCCCATGATGGCCTTACCCTCCCCAGGATTCAGCTGTGTTAGGGACGAGTGGACGGACCAGGGCTGTACCAGCAGGAGGAAGGCTGAGTCTGCTGTGGGGGAAGGTTGCAGAGCAGCGGCCACCAGCGTCCACCAAAGCTTAGGGCAAAGTGGTTCATTTTAGAGCAGCTATCCTAATACCTAACTGTATTTGGGAAGGGCTCTGATAAGTAGATGCTCCTTGATGCATGTTTTTATGGGGTAGAGATGGGAGCAAGAGGAAAAATCCTCATCGGAAAACAGTAACGGTCACGAGGAGTGCCTGGGTGGCAGTCAGTTGGCTGTCCCATGCTTGGTTTCAGCTCAGGTTATGATCTCAGGTTGTGGGATCAAGCCCCATGTCAGGCTCTAAAAAAAACTGGTAATGGCCTGGGCGTTATTATTCCAATGACCCAATATTCTCACTAAAATAAATAAATTTAGGGAAAATAAAAGTAATGGTCAAGAAGTCTCTGTGTTCATCAGTGCACGACACAAGTGATCCAAGCAGAGCCTGGCCAACCCACCCCTTGTCCGCGTGCCCTACGGGCCTCCTGCTCTGTCACTCCTTCTGCTGTTAGAGCCGGCTTCGCGGTGGGACCAGTCATCTTGCCTGTTCTGCTGCCCACGTTCCCCCAGTTAGGTGGTGGCAGTACCAGGACTAGAGTCCTCCCCATGCCCCCACCCACGTGTCCTCTCCAGCCTACCCTGCTCACTGTCCAGATGTTCAGAGCACAGGACCTTTGCACAGCGGCCCGTGAGGGCAGCAGAGATGACACACAACAGGGCAGTTGGGGAGTCGAAGGACAACCAGCACAGAAACCAGCCAGAGGAGGCCAAGTTCACAAGTCCCCAGGGTGAGGGCCTGGGCCGTGTTGCTCCTCCGACGCTGGGAGCCTGAATTATCCTCAGACAAGCCCAGACTGGGGCATGGAGGCAGGCCTGTGCAGCACCACCTGCTTCAAGGACTCTGCATGGGACCCGGACTCACGCTGAAGGTGAATCACAAGCCCCGGAGCCCCCCAGGAAGAAAATCTAGGTGTGTGCTGGGTAAGGTCCCCGGGTGATGGCCTGCTTCAGGCATCTTCTCCAGCAGCAGCCAAGGCTGGTGCAGAAGAGAAGACTCAGACAAAGTCACACACATACCATATGCACACGCATATGCATACTCATACACACGTATGTGCACACGCACACACATGCACCCAGGCACACACATATATGCCACTTCAGCATATATGTCTGCAGGAAGCCTGCAGACCCCAAGAGCACCACGTCCCAGGCAGCAGGACAGCTGGGCTTGGACCTTGTCCTGTAGTAGCTCATGCCATGACCTTGGGCCATTTGACTGGCTTCTTTGAGTCTTGGTTTTACCACTTCTAAAATAAGATTGTTGAGGATGGTGATGTCCAAGGTCATCTCAGCTCTGACAATTAAGGTCCTTTCCAAAAGACCTGGATGATTTCCAAAAAAAACTATTAGCAGACGATGGTTAAACTGGTGAGATCAGAAGAGGCACCACCGTCCTTAATAGATTGCTTTTCATACAACCCCCCAGTGGGGTCAGATGAGCCCGCAAGCTCGGGCCACAAGCGGAGAGGGGACTCTTGGAATTCTCCAGATGCTGACTTAGCCAGGAGTCGGCTAGAGAGGCTCTAAGAGTGAAGGCCCATCAGTCTTGCAGCTTCTGGCCACAATGGTTTAGCCTAATAGGCCTTGAGTCCCCTCTCCAGTGCTCCCGCCTTCCCTGAAGCTTGCAGAGAAGGGCAATGAAACAAACTAATAAAGCTAAAGGAAAAAAATATTTTTTTTAGCCTAATGAGGCAAGTGAATGACTTCTTTTTCTTCCTTGGAAAGTATAAAGTACTCCTGTTACAAAAATATTTTCTGCTGCCGAATCTGCAGGAGCCACGGCCTCCGCCAGCCACCCAGCAGGCCCGTTGTCAAGGGCCCGGGGCTTCCAGGCTGGTCCTGGGTATCGCTTGAAGCTTGCTTCAAAGACTAATGTTGCAGCAGTTGGCAGAGACTCAACCGAGTGATTCAACGTGCTTTCTGGAAACAGTTATGCTAACGTTTCATTTTCTTTTAAAAATATGTGATGGAGAAAATAGCACATCCCCCATAGCCAGCAAGAAGCAGAGCTCTCAGACCTGCATGCTTCCCTCGGAAAAGCAGACTAGGCCTCCAAGGCTGTTCCACCGACGGCTGTTGGGGAGGGCTCGGGTGGGGAGACAGGAGATGTGGGGGAGTCAGGGGGAGAGAGAAAGAGGAACAGAGTCTGATCGTGTACAAGCAGAAAGAGAAAAGGCAAACACAACCACCTTCGTCCTCCCTGTTTACAAACCCCACTGTAATATTTCTCCTGCCAGCTGTATCCAGAAACATGAGCATCTTGAAAATTCCCTTACGCTTGTTGTTTAAACCACAAAATGTCAACAGTTCTACGCAGAAGCCCAGCGGCCGGTGACTGTACAAATTCTGTGGCACCCGGAGGAGGCAAACCATGGTCTCCAAGAGTCACTCTGGTTTTTGTATACACCGGCCCCTCTGATCCCTCCACTTTTTCTTTTTTATCCCTCCACTTTTATCCACTGACTTCAGCTTCATGGATGCTGCTCCAAGAGATTTTGGCCAATAAATATTGATTTTTTAAAAATTGGTGAATATGAAAATGGAAAAGGAAAGAATGAACAAACCAGATTTTAAAAGCGCCTTCCAGAAGGGATGGGCAGTGGTCTCTCTCTGGTCGATTCAGGGCACAATGCACAGCAACCACCCAGTGTCTGTTGAACTGAATTGTCTCCTCACTCCCCATGACCACTTAGAGCCCCTGCTATCCTGTATGCAGAGGAGCCCAAGAGATATCTTTCCTTTCAAATTTAAGCTTTAAATTTTTTTAAGATGTATAATGCATCACCTCCTCAACATAAAAATAATCTGAGATGGTCGGTGACACAGGGCCTACTATGTTACATTAATTAACATATATTCGTGGCATAAAATGGGGTCATAGAGAATATTCTCACCACAAAACCAATGGTTTCAATGAGCTTCCCAGTGGCCAAAGCAAAGAGGGAAATACCATGAGTCACACACTCTCGTTATCAGGTTCTGGTGCCTTAAATAACAAGAGTGACTTTATAAGCATTACTAAATGCTAATGTATTAATGTATTAAATAATCAGTCCTTAATTCACCAGAATGTCTTATTTCTCCCACACCACAGAAGGTGGTCATGGTGATTATAGGAAACCAGTTTTGCGAAATTGCATGTAACTGCTATGAAAAGAGGTAACCAGTTCATTACAAAGCCTTTGCACCTACAGATTCTCAAGAGATTGACATAAAAAACTGGAGCTTTCCAAAATATGACCAGGAATCCCCGAGAACAAGGCCAGTAAGAAATGTAGACAATATGCACAGAAACCAGCTAATAACCGGAAACAGTAGCTTGGGCTCTGAAGGGCTCTAATAAACTCACTGAGAAATAAGTTTGCACTTGATTCGGGGTCCAGCCTTGCCCCCTAATCTTCCCCTAGGTTGGCTCTGTCCTTCCTTGTCCTTCCTGTCACCCCAGACATAAGCTTCCTGCCTACACTACCTACAGAGGCCTCCCCAGCCCTCCGTGCCTCCTGCCTCTTCTGTTTGTTCCTTTTCTGTACTTGTTACCCTCATATCCCATTTTTTCTGTTTCCCCCCTAGCCTGTCGTCCCGGGGTCACGTGGCTCTTGTGCTTGGCTGATACGTGCTCAGGACCTAATACAGTGTTTGCCCAAGACACAGGCTCAGTAAAGCCTTACAGAATCCATGAATGAATAAAGAGTAACTGAAGAAAATGAACCACCAAGACCTTAAAAGATCTTTTGGATTTGGAATTGGATAATCATTTTCAAAACATCTTGGAATTCTACTGAAAATGCAGAGAAATGAGTAAACATAATCTGCTTAATCCACCAAAAGCGATGCAGCAGCAGCAGCAGCAAAGAAACACAGTTCGAGCACGCGCGCACGTACACGCACACACGCACACACACGCACACGTGCGCACGCACCAGCCCCAAGAGACAGAGCAAGTGAATTCAGCCTCTCTGTGCTCCCCTCTTTGGTCACCTAGAGCTTGGGTCTTACGAGCGTACTTGGCCTCTAGCACACTCAGCTCCTCTAGGACAAGATGTTAATTGTCTCACACTGGGGCTGGCAAACTTCATCTATGAAAGGCCCAAAAGTAAATACTCTCGGCTTCATGGGCCATGTGGTCTCCATCCTAACGACTCCACTCTGCTGATACAGTGCAAAAGCAGCCACAGATTCTAAATCACGGGCATGGCTGTGTCACAATAAAACTTTATTTACAAAAACAGATGGAGGGCCAGATGTGGCCTGCAAGCCACAGGTGACCAGCCCCGGACTCTCCCGCATTGTTACCTACTCGCTAAACTATCCAACGGAAGCAGTGTATGTCTGTATGTCCCCGCTCCCCACTCAGTGATGGAGACATTCTGGATGTGGCACCTACACGTTCAGTCCCAACAACCCGGGAACCGCTTTGTCAGAACCATAAATAAGAGTCTTGACCTAATTCCCTGACGAGAGAGTGCCAATGTGAAAAAAGGCATTACCATATTAAGAGAAAAACATAGCCAAAGAATTTCCTTAACAATCAGCTAAGTTCTTGAACCCAGGCCAGAGAACACACAAGGGCTCCGGTTTTGATAGTTTGGGGAACTGAAACATTTCCACATTCCAGAAGGAGCTGCAGTCCCAGCAGAAGGGGCCACGTCCCCATCGGCCTCTGGACAAAGGCCGCGCAGAGGAATGAGGGCCGCCGCTGCTCCGCTGCCTGGTTTACATTCCCTGATGAAATATTGATTCCCACCCCCTGAAAATGGTAAAAATCAATACGGTAACAGAAGCCTTGTAACATCAACAGGGGCCCGGGCGCCCGAAGCAAATTCAAGGGCAGCCCTCTAAGCTCCGGCACCCAGAGCACGAGACCACAAATGACCAGCACAGAGGCAGTGGGGGAAAGAATCCGAAATGGAAAAACACAGAAACAAAATAAGAGGGTAACTACGGCAGTGCCATCCGCAGCCCAGGCTCCCGGTCGCTTTACGAGGCTGCGGGACGGACTCCAGGAGATGCGAAGCCGTCCCAGCCCAGCCTCTGTGTTATCTGATTCACTCCTGGACGGCTCCGGCGGCTGAGTCAGCGGCTTCCGACAATCAGGTTGTCTAAGGAGAACTGGCCGGCGGGCGGGCATGAGTCACGCCGAGCGCCACACCACCCCCGCCCTCGCCACCGTCCGGGGGGCGACCCGGACCCTCCTCGCTGAGGACTCAGGACAGAGTCACGGCGCACCGGGCCAGACCTTGAGACACAGGCCTGGAGGAGACAGAGCCCGCTGAGCAGCTGCTGGCACCTGTGCTTTGAAGGCCCAGGGCCACCAGCCCCCCAGCCCCCGGCCCGAGTGACCCCTGTCCTGAGCTTCAGGGATTAGAAGCGGCTCAGCAGTAAAAGGACCCTGTGTAAACAGAGCAGCTCCCCGCCCTGCAGTCTTCCTCTTCAGCCACTTCAAACGGCTCTGGCCTGGAGGTGGCCAGGGGCCCGAAGGTGGCCGGGGGGCGGATGCAGGCCTGGGGTGGGAAGGGAAGAAAAATACCTCACAGGCCTAAACCTGGCGGCCTGCACACATCTCCCTGCCACAGGAAACCTCCCTGCCTCGGCCGCACTCCGACTGCCCGAGACCACAGGGCTGCTGGAGCCCGGGCGAAGCCAGGCATCCGTCCAAAGCGGGCGGCCCCGGGGATCGGATGAGGCCGGGCTGCGGAGTGCGGGCTGGGGAGGTGGGGTGGCGGCCGGCCCCCTGCACCATCAGGCCCTCATCAGACAAGAGGCCCCGGGCCTCCCCCCTCAGCCGTGCCTCAGAGCCGTGGGCCTCGCTTCCTCCTGAGCAGAGAGCACTGGGGCCGGTCCTGGGACCCCTCTGTCCCGCAGCGACTACCTGACAAGTGCGTCAGGCCGGCGTGTCCCTCACACTCCAGCAGCGCCCAGAGACCTAAATCAGCAAATAAGACAACTGTTGACTGGGCTAAGGAGATGGGGGGTGGGGGGTGGTGAAGAGTGAAATGTGACTGTCCTCAGAGTGGCCGTCCAGTCCGGCGTGGGGATGTGGGGAGCCGCCCTGGGCAGTGGGTTGGGGAAGGGCTGTCCAGGGCAGAATTTCGGGTGGGACCCGAAGGGTGGGAAGGGCAGCTCTGGAACAGCTGTGGGGACACAGCCCGGGAGCCATGGCCTGGACCCCAGGAGAGCAGCTCTGGCGCTGGTAGGCCAGAGAGGAGGGGAGGCCAGGCAGAGTGGGTGAGGGGAGGAGGGAGAAGATGAGGCCAGGAGGAAGGGTGCCCCATCAGGCCAGGCCCCCGAGGACACGTGTGAAGGGCAGACAGCACAGGGTCCAAAAGCTGGACTCAGCAAGGGAAGCAGAGGCTTTTTTGCTGGTGCTTCCTCACGGACACAGCTGGGGCACCTCACTAACAAATGTGGCTTTCCCCTCTCACCTTCTTCAACACATGCCCGTATTTCTGTCCTGGAGGCCAGCCTAGAGAGACCAAATCACTCTCCTTTTACCTCCCACTCTCTTTATGTCTCTCCCTCTTACCCCCTCTCTCTTCCTGAACTACTCAGGGGGGAAAAACCGCACAGACAAAATGCTGCCTTTGGATAAAATTTTTAAATGTTCTGCAAACACGGCCCGTGTCATGTTGAACACATTTGGAAACAGTTTGTATCTGAAGCTGAACTCGTCTGCCCTCGAAGCTGCTTTCTATTAAAATGTTTGCATGCACACTGTCCCCCCTTCCTGCTGCTGGCATTCCCTCCCCCTCTTCCCAAGACGCTAGCCCCAGGAAAGAGGAGGTGCAAATCCTAGGGCAGAAGCACAGAACGGGCTGTGGTTGGAGGGGATGGGCCTACAGGGGGCACCCTCTTCCCCCAGCTTGGGATGTGGGGGGCAGGGGGACAGACTAGGCCGCTCCACTGGCGCATGAGCCTCCTTCTGAAAGCTCTTCCGTCTCCAAACTCAGCAGGGAAAGTAAATGCACATGTGTCTTCTCAGCAGTGAGAAGCAAAAACAGAGTTCTTTGGTCCCCAGCCCAGACATGTCGCTGGCAATCTCAGGCCAAGGGGGGCGGGGGTTCACTGGAGACACGAGGGGAGTTCCAAGAATGGAAAGAAAAGTAGACAGATCAGGTCAGAAAGGGCGGGAACCCAGCACCCCGGCGGGGTTGGGGAGGCTGCTCAGCTGCAGGGGCTCTACCAGCATTGCCCGTGGGCCCCGGCAGGGTTTGCGAGGCCTCCGAGGGGAGGGCCGGCTGGATCCACGGGTCCTTGTCCTGTGTCCACCCCCTGGCCCCAGGAGGGTGGGGCACCATGACTACTGGTCCCACCAAGACTGTCCAGTGGGGGAGACGTAGCCCCCAGTGTAAATGCTAGCTGCTGTTCTCAGGAGACGGGGGTGCTGGATGACAAGGAAGCATGACAACAGATGTCCAGGGTAATTTCTATTCCTTAACAGTGTCGAGGGACCCCTGGGTGGCTTAGTCAGTTAAGCATCCAACTCTTGACTTCGGCTTAGGTCACCATCTCAGGGTCCTGGGATCAAGCCCCGAGTCAGACCCTGTACCCAGCGGGGAGTGTGCTTCTCTCTCTCTGTCCCTCTCCCTCCGCCCCTCCCCCCACTCGCAGGAGCGGATGAGTGCATGCGCGTGCTCTCTCTCTCTAAAATAAATTTTAGAAAGAATCTTAAAAAAAAAAAAGTATGGAGAATACCACACTCAAGAAGGACAATAGCTGTTAAAGTAAGGGACAGCCTCCGAATGAAATCATGACGGTGGGGGGAGGAAACGGGCCCAGGCTAGGAGCCACCAAGTTAGCCACTGAGCTCGCCGACGCGGTGGACAGTCCCATCAATTTCCTTGGGTTATGAGAAAACAGCCCCGGGAGGCTGGGTCACAGCCTCACGTGTCAAGGCAGCATTTGGAATGATTTTCGATCCTCAGGCCCAATTTTTGTTGGTTCTGTTTGGGCTGCTCTGAGTCGTCACCCCCCCCCCCAGTTTCTGGTCCTTTGCTGTTCCCGAGAGTGACCCAGCGCAAGGCGCGTGCACAACCCATCCCCAGCCTGCAGTTTATTCGTCCCTGTGCTCAGGCGGACTCGGACTCAGATCTGCTGGGAGGAGAGGCTCCTTCCAAACTGAGCCTCGTTCCAAGCCAGTCTCCGGCCCCTCCTCATAATCAATCATCAAACAAAAGGGAAAGAGCTGGAAGAGATGGTTTTACTCTACCCCCCACCCCTTTCCAACTACTATCAGCAAAAAAAAAAAAGCAGTTTAGTCAGTGGAAACCAGTCTCTTGTGTGGGTGTCTGCAATTTAATATCCATTCATTTCCGATTCCTTTTTGAAAAGCCACATTTAATTCAACTTTTCAATGTTAAGCATCTTTTTCTTGAGCTAGAAACAGCCCTCAAATGCCATGCCGCCGGCACAGGGCTGGCCTCCCGCGGGCAGGAAGGGCCGGATCAGAAACACGGCAAAGATGGTCCGCTGAGATCTTTCTTGCCCTGCCTGGACATGTTGGGGATGACAACAAGTCAGTCTCCACCTTGGCTCACAATCTGAAAAGAATCTCCCCCCTGGCCAGAGGCGCATTACCGCCCACGCATTCCAAACGCAGAATTACTCAGTGGTAGCAGCTCACGCAGCATCTGGGCCAGCGCTGTGCCTGCAGAGAGCCCCACTGCTGGCTGCCTTCCAGGGGCTCAGAATGTGGGGGGGAGCTGAAAAGTCCTGCGTGTGGCCACAGGATGTGCTATTCTGGCTAGCCTCCTTCCGGTGAGACTACCACATCCTGGACACTTCCTAGCGGCACGTTCCTAAACAGGGAAGCACCAGCCTTCCCGGGGAGCTATTTAAAGTCCAGCCATCCCATCCCACCAAAAGGCCAGGTTGCATCCATCCAGTAAGGGCCATGGCCTTGGGGACTTGAGGGTCAGAGGCAGGTTCGTTTCCCCACAGCATAGCTGTGTGACTTCGGGCAGGTTACTTAAGCTCTCTGAGACCCCTGTTTCGTCCTCTATAAAATGCGGATGATAGAGCCATCTTGCTGATTAGGTGGAAGTTATAAGTGAAGGCAGAGGCTGGGTCAGCCGGTTGGAGCTCATCAAGCAGAAGTTATTATGATTATGTCATGACCAATAGACACATTTTCAAAGACAGTTATTGCTAGAAATTCCACAGTTACCTAATAGAAGTAATATCTGACTGAGACCTCGCTGAAGGCCATTTTCCTACACCAACCGCGGAGCCCGTTGCTGTCCTGATAAAGAGCAGACAGAGAAAAAAACAGCCTGTGGGCTCCTACGGTGGTCTGCCTTCACGGCCCACATCCAGGAGAAGGTGTGTAAAGATCTGGGTCAAAAGACCCCTCGTGGCTCTCAGTCTAGGATCTTTCCCTGGGCCCACAAGAAGATTCCAGCCTACCTGGAGTCTTCCTTCCTTCCACAGGAAGTCCCGAAAATTACAAGGACATGAAGAAACCAAAAAATGCGATCTCACTGCAAACCAAACCTTGCCTACCGACATCTACCGACAAGTGGGAATTGTTGACGGTCTGGTAGGAACTGGATTTAATTTCAGGTATGAAGTCTTCAGTACACAAATCAAACAGAGCAAAAATGACTACAAGGAGAACGTTTAAATAGAAAGCAAACCATTTTCAAATACAGTGTTTCTCAGATTGAATTCACTGTGTCTCAGTTTTGCAAAAAAAAAAAAAAAAGTTCCAAGCACAGATGCTTATCACCTGGGGTGTACACCCTTTTGTGGGAGACAGCTGTGCATATTAGCATATCAAAAGTTCTGAGAAAGTCTCCAAGAAAGAAATCCATTAGCTCTGCTTTAATTCAAGGTTTCCAAAACTTTTTGAAGAAGGGAGCATTGTTAACACATCTAGAGGGGCGCCTAGGTGGCTCAGTGGGTTAAGGGTCCGACTCTTGGTTTCAGTTCGGGCTATGATCTCAGGGTCGTGGGATCGAGCCCTGCGACCGGCTCTCTGCTCAGTGGAGGGTCTGCTTGGGCTTCTCTCTCTCCCTCCCCCCAACCCCTCTCTTCTCTCTCTCTCAAATCACAGATAAAGCCTACACACACACACACACACACACACACACACACACACACACACATCCAGTAACCCTGAAAAACCCCAATTTGGGAGACATGGCTTGTTTTCAAACCCAGTGAAATGCATGAATGAATAAAAATGAACACAAAACATGAAAAAATGTTCATCCTCACTAGCCATCAGGGAGATTCAAATTAAAACCACATTGAGATATCACCTTACACCAGTCAGAATGGCCAAAATTATCAAGACAGGAAACAACATGTGTTGGAGGGGATGTGGAGAAAGGGGAACCCTCTTACACTGTTGGTGGGAATGCAAGTTGGTGCAGCCTCTTTGGAGAACAGTGTGGAGATTCCTCAAGAAATTAAAAATAGAACTTCCCTATGACCCTGCAATTGCACTACTGGGTATTTACCCCAAAGATACAGATGTAGTGAAAAGAAGGGCCATCTGTACCCCAATGTTCATAGCAGCAATGGCCACGGTTGCCAGACTGTGGAAAGAACCAAGGTGCCCTTCAACGGACGAATGGATAAGGAAGATGTGGTCCATATACACTATGGAGTATGATGCCTCCATCAGAAAGGATGAATACCCAACTTTTGTAGCAACATGGACGGGACTGGAAGAGATTATGCTGAGTGAAATAAGTCAAGCAGAGAGAGTCAGTTATCATATGGTTTCACTTATTTGTGGAACATAACAAATAGCATGGAGGATATGGGGAGTTAGGAGAAGGGAGTTGGGGGATATTGGAAGGGGAGGTGAATAATGAGAGACTATGGACTCTGAAAAACAATCTGAAGGGTTTGAAGAGGTGGGGGGGTGGGAGGCTGGGGGAACCAGGTGGTGGGTATTAGGGAGGGCACGGATTGCATGGAGCACTGGGTGTGGTACAAAAACAATGAATACTGCTATGCTGAAAATAAGTTTAAAAAAATGGTTATTAAAAAAAAATGAACACAAAAGAACAAGAGTTGCCTCAGGAATGGAAGGGAGACTCAATGTTCACTGCTTACCTACTAATTTCTTTATAAAACTATTGCTTTCTGTTATAAAAATGTAAGCTTCTATTTTTAAAACTCTGATCTTACAGTCTGCTTCTTAAAGATGATTCCACGAGTCCCCCCGCTTTCCCTCACCACAAGCCACACTCAGTATCTCCTAAATGCTCTCCTCTTGGGGTCCAGTCTTGACTGGTTCTCAGGAACCAGGGTGCTCTGGACCTCTAACTTCTCCCAGGCTTTGCCACCTGGGAACTCAGGTCTGCAGGCAGGGAGCGCATTTACCTCGTGGTCAATTTTGATAAGTGCAATGTCTGCTTTCTCATCCACATCCTTGATTTTGGCTTCGTAGGTTGCACCGTTCTTCAGCTCGACCTTGACCCGATGCTTGTTGGTCACCACGTGGGCATTTGTCACAATCAGTCCATCTTCAGACACGATAAAGCCAGACCCACTGGCCACCGGCACCTCCCTCTTAGAAAAAGGAAGCCTAGAACCCAGAGGACAGCCCGTTAAGCCCCAAACACCTTCAGATCAACTGTTCAACGTACTGATTCAGCAACGCACATCTAGGAATTTACTTTACATGTCGGGTCTATTCAACCTTCAAGACAACGGAAGGCTACTGATTTTTGCAAGCATGCAAAAATTCCGCTTAAACAAAATATTCTTAGGGACTCTATTCAGAGCTAGAGGTTCTTAAGTGATCTAGAAGTGTCAGAATGTACATTCAAACAGTCTAAAGGGAAAGCATACTAAGGGGGAAATGTTATCTTCCCGGAGGAACATATTCGGTGGCTCTTGGACATTTTAAAGGAACCCAGAAACATCCCTAATGCTTTGCTAATGGCAGCGCGTTCCAGTGGGAGCCTCAGAGGCCGTGGGAAAACAAGAAGGCCCTCTTTACTTGCGAAACAGCTCGATGTGAACCACGGCAGGAGCGATCTTCTCCACCACGTCGGCGATGAAGTTGTATTTATGGCGCAGACTGTTGGGATCCTCCTGGCCTGAGAACAAAGCAAAGACAGGACACGTCAAGATGCGGTGCTCTGTACTGTGGCTCCTGAGAAAGACATGGGTGAGAAGAGGCCAAAATACACACCCGGACCTTTGGAACCCCAGACAAGTGAGGACAGGACCCCAGACCTGCACTCCGTTGCAAAGGTTCTCAGGGCTCCCAAGGGAACTTCCACTCACATAAGAGGTAACACCCGTCAGAGATGACCTCTTTGCTCTGCTTCTCTCCTCCCAATGGTTTCACTGCAAAAATGCTGACCCAGAGGCACCAGCTGATACCTGGACCTCCTAGCGGCTCCTCAGCAAAGGTGGTGAGGCAAGGGGTCATGGTCACGGTCACGGCACCACCCTCCGCCATGCCCCTGCCAGTTCCCACAGTGCCACAGAGAAGCAGCCACTCCCAGCATGCCACCGCTACCACCACCACCGAGGGGAGAGCTGAGGTGGCTTTGAGGAGATGCCCGCTAGACATTACAGACTGAAAAGGCCTTAGGGCAAAGGCACAGATCCTGTCTTCCCACTGATCCCACAAGGTGAACAGAGGCCACCGTCTATCCCCAGAGCTGTCCACTATGCCTTGTTTATTCCAACCCCCTGGGACATCCCAGACCAGAAGGCACAAGAGGTGCCTTGATACCACTGGGGGGAAAAAAGAAAGAGAGGGAAATCAAATGACCATAATTTCTATATAAACATACACACAGTAATTAGCGAACCCCCATTTCAAAGCTACTTTTGCACACAGAAATCCCACATCCCAGGGTAGGACTCTCACCCAGCAAGGCCAAAAAATGGCTTCCACCCACCAGCCGCACACACCACGGCATCTGGTTCAGAAATGAGCTTCTGGGAACTCAGGTCCCAGGACACCCAGTCTGCGGGCGTAGGTGGCAGCAGAGGCCAGTGTGGCCCCCGCAAGTGCAACCCGAGCCTGCAGTCCTGGTCCCAAATCCGTGCCACCTGCACACATCCCTCAACACATCTCTCTCTGCCTTCACAGGCCAGATGGGTTCTAGGCTAGTCTGCGGCAGAGAACGCACACACCCTTTCCTTTCTCTCTCCTTGTCTCCCTTGGCTCAGTCGCCTCGCTTAAAGCTACACAAAGCAGGCTTCAGGGAGGCAGGCTCTGCCCGCCTCACTACCCATTGGTCCCCTGCAGACACCGGCAGGCAGCTTCCAGAAACCGTTAGAGCAATTTCACAGAGTCATCTTCTGTCTGTTGCATCGAAAAATTTTAAGCTGAGGTTTATATTTTGTGTCTTTCTTATGACATTTTGGTAGGAATTCATTTTTAGCATATTTTAATTGAGCCATAATGGATAGGATATAAAGGAAATCTGTTCCTTTGCCACAGATGGTCTAAGGAGCACTGATCTGTCCCCCGCCCCTGTCGCTCCCTGTCACAGCTCACTCGGAGGGATTCACAACACAACTTTGCAGTTTAAAAAGAAACCACAGGCCTACAAAACTGCCCCTGACTCCCCTAAGGGGCTTTGTTCCCCACCCCCAACACGCATGCACAGAGGTGCACACACACACCCACACCTACACGCTCAGTTGTGAGCATGCACACGTACATGTACATACCTGTACATGTACATACACGCGCACACGCGCACATACAGACTCTGTCTCTCACACACATGCACGTGCATATATATACTCTCCCACTCACATAGACACTTGCGCACATGCATGTGCACACACACTCACATATATATGCAGGCTCACACATGTGCACTCTTACACGTGTGCACTCATCCACACAGAGCTGCACACACACTCACACACACATACTCATATGTATACATGCACTAACACACACTTACACTCATACACACACATATGTATATTCACAGACACTTAGAGAGACTCACACCCCCCCACACCTCCCTCCCTGTGGGCCTCTGCCCGGGCTCGGGGCCGGCTGTCAAAGCTGTGACCCTTTCAAGTCCTCTGTGGCCCTCAAAGCTGCATATCCACAGACTTCCATGGCAACCCCACAGCAGCTGCCCAGATTTTTTCCTCGGTCCCTGCCACAGCTGTGTGACCCCACCAGAGACATCAGCAACGCGACTCATACCACTGGACCCCAGGACATCTCGGGGACGAGCCTGCCTCTCCCAAGCTTTTCCTCTGGGAAGTGAGAGGCCATCGACAAGCAAAGGGCCCCTCTCCGTCTTGGCTACCGGGCTCTCAGCTGCTTTCCTTCCGGGCTGGAATCCCTCTCCTTTTGCAGAGCATGGTTTTCTACGGTCAGAAAAAGATCAGCACCTACTAGACCAAGAAAACTAATTCAACAAGTTCACGGTAGCATCATTTTATTATTTTTGCTTTCAAAGCCCTTTCATACAGGATCCTATTTTATTTTCCTCCTTCCTAAGAATTTGGAAAATCAGATATGGTGCTTGTATTATATTTAGGGAAACTGAGGCTCATAGACCCTAAATGACTTCTCCATAGATACTAAATTTTCTTAATAGAGAGTATAAATAATAGGAATATCTGGACAGATCTACAACTTTTCTTCTTAATCCTGGCCCCACACATATCTACCACCCTCCCAGATTTCTATTAATTGGTCTGTTTCCCCAAGTGCACCGAAGGGAGCTATGAAGAAGGTGATAGAAATATTCCCTCTGGCCACAAAGCCTGATGAACATCACCCAGAGACAGCTGTAAACACATGCATCTGGGCTTCCTCAGACCAGCTTCCTGGGAAAGGCCAAAAGGAGGTTTAATGCCCAAAGGCCAGTACCCCACAAGGCCGCATGGAGTTTCAGAGACTCTCTCAAGCAGGGCCATCACCAGAGTCTTACCATCATTAACTCACTTCCTCTCTCTGACTTCCCAAAGCAGGCATAGGAGAATTTGCCCTCAACAGGAGTAAAAATGAACATGGGTTTTTCCAGCTAGTGCGAGAACCTCTTGCTCTCTCACACAAACTAGCGAGAGAGCCTCCAGGACCTGTGCACCCCGGGAAAGCAAGATGGAGAGCAGGGAAGACACTGGCCTGGGCACCAGAAGGCCCAGGTCCCATCCTGTCTGCCGAGTGGTCTCCATTTCCCCATCTGTAAAATGGGGCCAGGTGCCTCTAGAATGAGCTGCAAAGTCCATCCAGTCTAGCTCCAACATGCTATGATCGAATCCCCTTTTCTCCCTCTCAGTAAGCTGAAGCAACATGAAGAGTTTGTGGAGTCGGAGACTGGGCACAGGACTCTGCAGACTGCAGATGAGTAAACAGAAAGGAGAAGCAGGAGGACAGACCATAATAAAAAGCCCAACTGATAAGCCTGAATTGTGCAGCTTAGATGAAAAGCAACCAGTGACCTCCATTACCACCACTGAGTGGACCAGCACCAACAGGAACAAGAAATAGAGCAGAAACGATGAACATAAGGAACACCAACTAATTGTTCAAAACATGGGCAAGATGTCAAACCAAAGAAGTGTTTGGCTTCTCAAAATCCTACTTCAGAACAAGGGATGAACATCTTTCAAGAGCAGCGTGGCTCCGTGTCAGAGTCCTACTCCATGTAAAAGGTTGTCCGTCAAGCTAGAGGACACTGCCACTGCCCCCTAGTCTTTACAAGCCCCGGCTGGCTCCATTTGCTCTGATCTCAACTGCCGGCCAACTGTCTTCCTTCCAGAGGGGTCAGCCAAGGTGGAGAATCCCCAGAGGTGGACCCAGACTGGCTCTGGCTCTTGATTTATGGATAAGGTGGACCCAGTGTCTAAGTGATGCAGACAGACAGCGGGTTGGGGCGTCCAGGCTGCTCAGTATGGAGAAAATGGCTGAGAGCACAGGCGTGGTATCAGACAGATCAGGGTATGACACAACACTTATCTGCTGTGGGACTGACCCTAGGTATGTCACCTTACTCCCCCAAGAGTTCTCCTCTTGTCCATAAAATGTAATGATAATAGCACCTACCTCAGAGTGGTTTTGACGCTGATTTTATAAGGTTCTGTATATGAACTGCTTGGCCATGTCATGGCATAGAGTTGAAAATTAAATATAAAAAAAGAATAGATAAAGGTGCCATCCAGTAGGCCGCTCTGGACAGGTGTGAGCGCCACACAGCTCAGTGATACATTAGGGAGAGAACTACTCTCCTGACCTTGGCAAATTTGCGTAGGTCCTGGAAACTCCTCCTAACAGGGCCATCGTGGCCACCCCCACAGAGGCAGAGATCAAGGGGAAGCTGTGCGGCAGGCCCATTTTTCTGGCTTTGAGGTTTACATGTGTTCCCCTGTGTACAAATCTAACCCACAGCCACTGCAGAAGGGAAACAGGGCACTGGGTCAGCAGAATAATCTGACCTGAAATGCAGCATGTCTGTACTCTCAAACTCACAAGCAGCAACCAGCTTGCACCAGAAGACAAATGTAACTCCCTCTACAAAGTGAGGGTCTTGCTTAGTTAGGCCAAACCAATGTGGCAGAAGGTGATGAAAATGGGAAGCCTCATGCAGAGTCAAGGTCTGACACTTCTAACTGTTCTCATTGCTCCATTATGGTACAGAAGCTGGAATTGCTTAGAGTTCATTGACAGCCCACCGTTTACAGAAAGCTGGTGATTCAGAATTCAGAAACGTGGGGGTAAGGTGTTTTTTTACATTCCTGATTAATGAAAACAACAGGAAAGACAAAATGACCAACATCATGAATCAAAGAGGAAGCATCACTATAGATCCTACAGACATTAAAAGTATGATATGGAAATACTCTGGACGAAATTGTGCACATAAATTCTACAACTTGGGGAAATGGACAGATTTCTTTAAAAGACTTTATTTACCAAAGCTCATTCAAGAAAATATAGTTAACCCAAACAAGAAATTGTCTTTGCAGTTAAAAACCTTCCCACAAAGTAAGTTTCATGCTCATGATTCCATGGGTGAATTCTACCAAACATTTAGGAAAGAAACAATACAAACACTTCACAGATGCTTCCCAAAGATAGAATAGGGAAAACACTACCCAGCTTATTTTATAAACCCGACACTACTCTAACATAAAGCCAGACAAAAGACATTATAAGAAAACTACAGACTAATATCCAACATGAGCACAGATCAAATGTCCTTAAATGTTTAGTAAACAGAATTCAGCAATTTAGAAAAAAAAAAAGAATTCAGCAATTTAGCAAGAAGAATAATATATCATGACCAGTCAGGATTTATTCCAGCAAAGGATAAATAAGGTTTAACATGGGGCACCTGGGTGGCTCAGTCAGTTGAGTGTCCACTCTTGGTTTTGGCTCAGGTCCTGATCTCATAGGTTATGGGATCGACCCCTGCATTGGGCTTTGCGCTCAGCAGGACTCTGCCTGGATATTCTCTCCCTCTGCCCCTTCCCCTGCTCTCGCGCTCTCTCTCTTTCGCTCAAATAAATAAATATATTTTAAAATAAATACATAAATAAGGTTTAACATTGGAATATAATACTAAGAAAACCCAAACAATTATCCAACAGATGCAAAGAGATGTGACAAAAATTGAACACTCATTCACAATAAAAACACTCAACAAACTAGAAAAAGAACTTCCTCAACCTGATAAAAGAGATCAATAAGAAACCTAAAACTAATATCATACTTCATAGCAAAAGATTGAATACTTTCTCTCTAAAACTGAGAATAAGACAAGGACATCTGCTCTTACGACTTCCATTCAGTATTTTACTGATGTCCTAGCTGGAATAATTAAGCTAGAAGAGGAAATCAAAAGCATAAAGGTTAGGAAGGAGAGCGTAAAACTGTTAGTATTTGAAGATGACGTAATAGTGCTATGGAAGTTGCTTAGGAATCTGTAAATATGCTGCTAGAATAAGTGAGTTTTTCGTTGTCACAGGCTAACAGGTCACTATACACAAAACCATAGTTCTATATATTAATAATTAACCCTTGGAAAAATTGACATTTTTAAAATATCAATTCTAATAGCATCAAAACATTAAATAGGTAGGTAAATATTTAATAAAGTATGTGTAAAACACTGCTGAAATAAATTTTATTTTTTTTTCCATTTAAATGTTAGGTAGTTAACAAACATTACAGTATTGGTTTCTGGAGCAGAATTCAGTGATTTGTCACTTACATACAATACCTGTGCTCACCACAACAGGTGCCCTCTTTAATACCCATCACCTATCTAGCCCATCCCCCGCCCACCTCTCTCCATCAACCCTCAGTTTGTTCTCCATCGTTAAGTGTCTCTTATGGTTTGTTTCCCTGTCTCCTACTTGCTGAAATAAATTTTAAAAGATCTAAGTAAATCAAGAGATACCCCATACTCATGAGTCCGAAGTCTCACTATTACGAAGTTATCGATTTTCCCAAAATTGACCTACAGAGTCAGCATACTCCCAATGAAAATCCCAGCAGGTGTTTGTGTAGAAATTGATAAGCTATTTCTGAAACTTATGGGGAAAGCAAAAAACATGGGATATCCAAAACAATTCTCAAAAAGAGAAAATCAAATGACTTACACTATGTGATTTTATTTTAGACTGAAAAACTCTGAATAACTAGGATTAGTAGAATGATGAGTCACAACATTTTACAGGACAGGCCTTTCCATTTAGCTAATAAATATTTATCATTACTGATTTTTAACACAACAAATGACCCATTAAGAGTAGCCAACATTTCTTATAATTTAAAGAGTTTTATAATTGCCAGGATTTCATCCAAAAATAATAAATGATTCCTATCTCCTCTTTATAAACTACTAAGAAAGCACACAACTTCATAAATATTACTTCCTTGGAACCCATGTTCCATGGAGTTTTACAGATAATACTTCTTTAACTATTTTCAACAACTTCCTTACAGGAGGAAAAAGAGATACAGTGTTGCTAAGTTTCATTAATTAGTATCAAAATTAGCATAACAGACACTTCCATTAAGTGTTTGCCAAAAAGAGCTGAGCACTAAGTTAAGTATTTGACATACATTATCACAGTGAAGAGAATGTGTTGCAGCGGAAATGAAAATCTACAAGGTGGGGACTACGAGTTAACAGATAAACTCTATCTGTGTTTCTAGGCAAAACTTTAACACGAAATCAGGTATGTGCTTTAAAAACATCAAAAGGTGTGCTTTTTTTAAAGTTTTTTTTTTTTTAAAGATTGTTTATTTATTCATTTGACAGAGAGATCACAAGTAGGCAGAGGCAGGCAGAGAGAGAGGAGGAAGCAGGCTCCCCGCCGAGCAGAGAGCCCGATGCGGGGCTCCATCCCAGGACTCTGAGACCATGACCCGAGCCGAAGGCAGAGGCCTCAACCCACTGAGCCACCCAGGCGCCCCAAAAGGTGTGCTTTTTTAAAATAGTTAAGGTAAAAATGTCAGATAAAGATTAGATGTGGTACAGAAAGAAGAGAGAAGTGTTTATGTTTCTAATGTCATAGTTCTCAAACTCTGCCCCAAGGCACCCTGGAGTGCCATAGCAAACTCACAGGATAGTTTAAGTTTTCTGCAGAAACACTGTGATACTTGATGTCTGCGGGATGAGCTAGTTCTCAGTTTCAAGATCAGACTGCACTATAATCCTTTGGATGATTTTTGTATCTTTGTCACTTTGGATGCTGGTGGTCACTGTGATTAAAAGCAAATACTGTACAAAAATCAATGTTGAATTTGGAAATGAGGGTGGCAGTGTCCAAGCTAATTTTAAGGCTTAAGAGCCTCTATGGAACCCAGCAGTACACCTAGCCCATCCATAAACAGGTGTGGTTATTGAGTAACAAAATTAAAATTCCATTTTTCCTTTATTTTCTTTGCAAGTGACAATTATACTGCAAAGACACTAACACATATTTATTTGTTGGGACCTAATTACTTGATGAATAAAACCGTTAGGCATTTCTTTTGGCCGAGGGGGTACCACGAAAAGATTACTGAAACACTAAGGGTGTCACGAACCATGAAAATCCAGGGACCTCTGCCTGACGCCTCTGGGCTCTCTCCAGCAGAAGGTCCAGAATCCCAACATAGTTGCAATAATTCAGAGCAAAAGTGGATTTACAGTGAAGGGTAAAGGTACTACACTTGATCTTAGCCAAAAGGCCGAGAAGCGATAGTGAAGGGTAAAGGTAAACACTGGCCCTGCGAGGGGCCCTAGCAAAGCTTTCAGTTGTCAGATACTTTTTGAAAAATAATTAATAAATAACAAAAAAAAATTTATAAAAATATTTAAACTGTAGTTGGTTGAGGTGACTGTCTCCTTCCCTCTGCCACACATCTCCTGTCCTATCAGAGCAGCTGTAGCATTGGGGAATGGGCCTAAAAAGTCAAACTGTAGAATCATTTTGCTTGGGTTTCATTAGATACACTTATGTGCTTTGAAGTCACTTCTGCATTTCTATCCTGGCTCCTAGTGCAAGCCAGAGATTGTACACGGTATGGTGACCTGGCCTGGAAGTACACAGTAGTGGGGAAATATGCCAGAGGAAATACTAAATTAACAACAATAATAATAATAATAATAATAATAATAAATCATTCTATTCTCTCCATAGGAAACATTACAAACTCACTGTCCTATGAAAAGGTGGTTGAGTCTATAACCCCAAAAATATATAGGGAAGGGAAGGTATTTTATTTTTTAAAATTTTTAAAAAGATTTTATTTATTTATTTGACAAGGAGAGAGAGAGTATAAGCAGGGGGAGCAGCAGCAGAGACAGAGGGAGAAGCAGGCTCCCCGCTGAACAAGGAGACTGATATGGGGCTGACCTGAGCCAAAGGCAGACGCTTAATCTTCTGAGCCCCCCAGGTGCCCCGGGAGGGAAGATGTTTTAAAGGTGAAGGTGTGTTTGGCATTAATGACAACATCATGACATTTTTCTGGGTTTTTGGAGTCTGTAGGATTTTCTTATTTTGAAAAACTTGTAATTTGTGGCAGTTTGCTTTTTCAATCTAAATAAAGATCATGTCCACGCCTAATGTTATATTTATAGTTTTGAATTTTTTCTTAAAGAGGGTCCTCCAAGTTGTGTGCTTTTCAGACACCATAAAACACAGACCTGCCAACAGGAAGGCAGGAGTGCCAACCCTACCCAAGTAGCAGGCCTGAGTCCCACAGGTTCCCGGGTCTCAGGCCCTCTGGAGCTCATGACCAGCTGGCAATATAAGGGGCGGGGGGGGGGACCCTGAGCTACACTTACAGGGTGCACTGCCTCAGCCGCCAGGACTCTTAGTCACCGACCAGAAAGCATGGCCAGAATGGGAAGTATCCGCTTTAGAAGGACCGAGGGAGCCCTCCAGGCCCTCCCTGGCAGTCCCAGGAGAACCCCAGGGCCGCCCCAGGTGGCGGCAGCTGCCTCAGACCTGGCTCCAGGAATCCTAGCAATGGATCCTGGACACCTTGCCCCTGTTCTGGGCTCCATCCTGCCTTCTCCAGACAGACCTACCCCACCATCTGACACTTGGAGTGTCAGGGATGGATGGAATGAATGCCAGGCAGAGCTCCAACCCCAGTAGATTCCTAGCAGGGTCAGCGAGGCTGGGAAAGGTCCCAAGGCTCCCATTGGTGCCAGGATGACGCCCGAGCCAGACTGGGCCTCAGATCCTGATTCTGCTCCTTCATAGCCATGTTACTTCACACAGTGACCCTGTCTGAGCCTCAGTCTCCCATTCTGCAAGATGGAGATAATACCACCTCCTCCAGGCCGTGGTGAGTCCTAAGGGAGAGAACAGACACAAAGCCTGCGCCCGAGGCCATGATCACCTCCCAGCTCTCACTAGGTGTGCCACTGTCCAGGTGCATTTCAAGGCCTCCGAGTGCCTCTTCCCACACTTCTAAGGCTTCTCAGAATCCCGTTTCAGCATTGTAATTCAGGCACACCTGGCCCATTTTCAGGTGTCTCCCCCAAAATGATAGTTACGACCTGGGGTGCATGAACTTACTCAGGACCCCCATGCTGGTCTCCATCACTTGGGCACAGCTCCCTCCTCCAGAGGGGCCTCTGATTCCCCAACTCTCTATCCCATGACTTCTTGATGTCCGCTCTCCATTGCTGCAAACTTCTCACTGGCCTCCAAAACGCCACGCGCCACCCTACATGCTTGCGCTCACCCTGTTTGTCTTCCTGCCTGGATCCTTGTTCTCCTCCCAGACAGCTCGCCAATTCCTACCCAACCCGCGATGTTGGCAATCAAATAATAAAACCATAATCTTACTCATTTATTGAGCATCTACTATGTGTCAAGCCCAACGCCAGGCACTCAATAAACATTACCTCTAGTTATTCCTGCAACTATAAGGAGGATCTTATGCGCAGTCTACAGAAAGATGGAAAAATGAAAGATCAGAGAAGTAAGGCAGAGGAGTGGAACATGTGACTCATGTCCTCGGAGCTGGCAAGTGGCACAGGTGGGAGGCTACCCCTCCGCTCTGCAGCCGGAGCCTCCCCTCCAGGTCCTTCACTCAGCCTCCAGCCCCCTGCAGCTCCCGCAGTTGTAGGAAAATGCCTCCCACTTCCATGCCTGAGAGCTCAGGGCCGGAACTCAAGATTCACAATCCAACCTTGGCTTCCAACAAGAACAATCGTGCCTTCCAGTTTCTCAACAGAATCGAGAAGTAGAGCTAATTTGGAAAACAGAACACAGTGTCTTCGAGGGAAAAGAAATGAATCCCCCTTTATTCACAGGGTACGGCATGTTCCCAAAATTTAAATCAGTTGCAAGAGCAGATTGATCAAATCACTGGCATTTTAATGCACTGTCCTACATTCAGGACGGGAGAAATGATTTGCAGGGCCCCGTGCAAAACAAAACCGCAGGGGCTCCTTGTTCCAGAGTGCTGAGAAATCCAAGAGGGTGACAGCAGAGCGTTAACCCAGGTAAGGGGTCCTTCTGAGCACGGACCGCACGGACCGCACGGACTGCACACCTGCATTTCAATTTCGTTTGATTTAAAACCCCAGGGGCAGATGAAGTACCGGAAAGCAGCATGTGCTGCTCAGGGCTGACCAGGATGCTGAGTCCGGCCAAGCCCAGGAGCCCGCGGGCAGTCTTCAGGAGCTGACGGACACTGCACGTGCCAGGAGCCCCCCCGCCCCCCGCCCTCCATGGTCCAAAGCTTGGGCACTGCTCGCACATGCGGGAGGCACGTGACCTCGCAAGCCCCTTGGGCTGAAGGTTCCTCAACTTTAAAATAAGGAGGCTCGATTGGGTGGCTTCCAAGACCACCCCCCCCCCCGCCACCGCAACAACTCTCAAAGAGAAAGAAAGACCTCACTTGTAATGTTTCACCTAATTGCTACAACTTTAAGTGCCACTGAAGCTATGGGCCCTTTTCGAGCCTACAAATCATAGCACAGCCCAGTTCCCACAGTTGGCAGGATGCGGGGAGAAGGACAAGAAACATGAAGGAAGAAACTCAGCCAAAAAGGCCAGAGTCAGCCAGGGCCTGCTGGCCATGGGACCACAGGAGGGCGGCTGGGGACAACTCGCCCTCCTCCTCTCGCCCCGGCCTCCTCATGCTGCCATTCCAGCCCTCTCTTCCTTCTGTTGCATGGGCACACGTGACAAAAGAAATAAGATCCCTTCAAAGGCAAAGGCACAAAATGCAGTACACAGAATTTGGACATGAAGGCCAATGGACAAAATGTCCCCCTTTTCACCTGAAGGGCCAGGAGCCCACCACCCCCTACCCTGTGGTGATGGGGAGAGATAACCACCCCTGAGATGCCAGCTTGGACCACTGCTCTAGACTCGAGGTCCAGCCCAAAAGCTTTCCCCAGACTGCCGGCAGAAGCACAGCCAGCCGGGCTCCCACCGGCTCAGAAACTGTAACCAAAGAAACATCCACAGCATGTCCCGAGCGGAGTGTCCTGAAATATTTAGTCTTTCGGAAGGGCTCACTTGCTTAAGGGGTCTGGGACACACTCCTCAGCTGTCATCAGCCACCTGCGCACAGCCCCCACACCCGGAGCATGAGCCCCCATGTGAGGTCCTGCCTCTGGAGCTCCAAGTACCAGCCTCAGTTCAGGGCACAAGCCACTGAGAGCCCGGAACGTATGGCCACGGGGGTGCGTGCTGGAGGCCATCCTCTTTCTCATCTTTAGATGGTCCGAGGGGCACATCTAACATTTCCTTGTCCCTAGCATGGCCAGATTAAAAATAACTACCAACAGGCTACTTGCTGGGTAAATAGATCTGGGCCCAAATCCAGAGGGGATCTCCAAGAAAAAGTCACACCCCCAGCACATCACCTACTCCCCCGCTGCCCTGCTCTGCTCAGTCTGGCACCTTCACAGAGAAGCCAAGGGAGCCCCGCAGGGGGAGGGGGGCTGGATCCAATGCTTGGCGCTCCGATGCTCCTCCTACTTCCCCAGCACGGCACTGTCCTGAGCCCAAGGCCCCCACACTTCTGCGGGTGCAACAGCAGAGGGACAAACAAATCAGAGTGTGGGAGGGCGGCAGGCCGAGGCCAACCGATAGGGAGCGCCCGCCCTGGCCCATAGCTGTGACGGCAAGAATAGCACGCTTTCGCTCAGTGACAGGCCCCGCCGCCCTGCTGGCCCCCTCGGCCCTCTGACGTCAGAACTGGGACTGGGCTGCATAGCTCCGCAGGCGCGGGCACCGGAAGCCGGAGCAGGACACTGGTCCCACCTGTGCAGGTGCGTGGGGAAGGGAACAAGAAGCAGGCAGTTAACTAACCCGACACCGAGCAGCTGGGAAGGGAGCTGGTCCGCATTCAGGGAGGGCGAGGGGGATGATTTTTCACTCAGAAAAGCTCTCTTTGTGAGGTTGCATGATGAATTCGAGAATGACCGTGAGACGGGCGGGGGCGGGGCGGGGGGAGGCCAGAGCAGCCAAGGTGGGGAAAAAGAGAGGCAGGCATGAGCCAGACGGCAGGAAAACAGAATGCTTCTTCCTCTAACAGAGAACTTTCACGACTTTCTCCCTGATGGTCAGCAGAGAAATCCATTTAAACAGGTTTCTAGGGGCGCCTGGGTGGCTCAGTGGGTTAAGCCTCTGCTTTCGGCTCAGGTCATGATCTCAGGGTCCTGGGATCGAGCCCTACATGGGGCTCTCTGCTCAGCAGGGAGCCTGCTTCCCCCCCTCTCTCTGTCTGCCTCTCTGCCTACTTGTGATCTCTCTCTCTCTCTCCCTCTGTCAAATAATTAAAAAAAAAAAACCAAAAACACATTCTAAACAGGTTCCTAATGGGGAAGGGGTCATGAAGTGCAAAGGGGCTGAGGCCTCGAGTCTGCGAGAGTGGTTGCCTGCGGAGGCTGCGGGGAGAAGCGGAACCCCGTGAAAGCAGCAAAGATGCCCCACTTTCTCCATGTTTTCAGTCTGCATTCTGTCTGTCCCACTCAATCCCATTCCAAGGACACTTATCAGTCACCGCTCCAACCCAGGGGCTGGCCCAGCGCTGGTCTGGGCTGTGGAGGCAGCAGAAACAGAAGCAAGACTTTGCACATTCCGGGAAACCAGACCCCCATTCTAATCAGTGCTGTGGCTGCAAATTCCAGGCCCCTGGGGGGCCCCCCGTGCTGTGAGGTTTCTCTGAACCTTGCAGAGAAAAGGCACAGGAGGGACAGAGAGGCATCACTTGGCTGTGGCGAAGGCAACAGGCTGAGTTCTACAATAAACCTGAAAATCCCGGGCATCAAGTGCACCACCAACGGGAGCACCAGGCAGCAAATCGAAGGCAGGTGGAGAAAACAGAAGACACCGTTGGGGAGTCGGACTTCCCAAGGCCAAAGGCTCTTGGACCTCTTCTTGTTAAAATAAACCGAATTCACAAGTAGCAACTGTTCCTTTTCTTTTTTTTAAGATTCTAAATTGAAGGAGGGGCTCCCAGACTCTCTGTCTTCTGCACAGAAATAAAGAAAGAAAATTCAGGAGGGCTCTGTGTGACCTATTTCTCGCCTCATCGTGAATAAAGGAGGAAGAGGAGGCGGAGCCCGGGAGCCTGGCCTCGATTTCCAGCCCACACTGGCACTTCCGAGCGCTGGCAGCCCCTCTCTTTCCGGAGCAGGCTCCCAGACGGCGGAGAGTGGGAAAAGCTCTCCTGACGCCAGACCTCAGCCTGCGAATCCGTCCGCCGTGTCCACGGTGCCCTGAGCGCGGAGCCGTCTGCCGAGGCTGGGCGGAGGCCGCAGCAGATGGTGCTGGAAAGACCAGGGCAGGTGAAACGAAGGAGCACAAACCCTGACTCTGACCCAAACAAGGCTGAGACGGTCTCTCCCGACCCCCTGCAGGCTTTCGGGGGCGCCCGGCCAGTTGGCTGCAAAGCCCTATAAATTCAGCCACAAGCACGGCTCAGCTTCAATGGTAAAATGTGCCTTTTGCAGAACAATGTGTCTATGTTTAATGGTGCCTGTCACTGCTAATCACTTTGCAGTTTCATGGCCCGCCTTCCTTGCACACCACGGTGCAAGAAAAAGTCCTTCCTTGCACACCACGGTGAGCGCCTGGGTTTGGTCAGTTTTGTTGCCTTGGACATTCTTTCCTGACCTATTGTATGCATTAGGAAACAAAGTCTCCAATTCATTCCCTCGTACAATTTTTCTTTTTCCCCCGAAGTCTCCTGAATGCCCAGCATGTGTGTCTTTTATTAGCATCAGGGAAACGGCTAACTGCTCCGTTCACAAAAACACTATTAGCGTTCCCCTTGATAAGCATCTGGCTCCGGTCTCGACCTTCCCAGATTTCTCATTTGGGTTCTCTTCCTGCTCCCACTTCTCCTGGTTGTTATGTCTGGAGGGGCCGGGAAGGTTCAGGCTCCGTAAGCAGCAGGCTGGGAGGAGATGGTTGAGTTGCTCAAGGGGCCCGGGAGACACCCTCCTCGGCTGTCCTGGGTCCCCTCCCACAGCCCCCTGGTGGCAGGGGGCGGGGGAGTGGTGGCTGGGATTGGTTGGAGGAACAGGAAGGGACAGGGAGGGATGTGACCAGAGAACCAAGGCCCTCCGTCCAGGAAGGGGACAGGTCCTCCTGAGACGTGCCCCACACTCATTCGTGATGAGTGCGATCCTCCAGATCCGAGGAGGAGAATGAGGGTAACTTGTAAAACTGACAGAAGCCAGAAGGAATCTTTGGCTCGAGAAAGACGCGAAAACTGGGCCCTGAGACCCCAGACAAGCCGCTTCCTCTCTCTGGGCCCGTTACCTCAGCGCTGAGATGAGGAGGGGCTAGGCCACACCATTTCCGACATCCTTTCCAGCTCCCAAAAAAGGTATATGATCTAATAAACCTGAAAAACGCATTCCCTGATCTTTTCCTTTTAGCATATCAATTCCATCCACATAGAATATTCCCGCTTTCGACACTGGCTTCCCATGTCCCGTGCTCGGGTTCCTTCCGACAGAACAAGCCAGGGCCGCTGCCTGAGTTCAGACTCTTCAACGTGACCTTCCCGGCCGGGATTAGAATCCGCCGTCAGGAAGAGCAGATACAATAAAAAGTCTGGCCTTCCCCTGTCCACACAACAGAACATGAGGCCGTCATAAAACGGAATGCTCAGGAATGCTACATGAATGGACCTTGAAAACAAGACGCTAAGTGCAACAAACCACCACCAAAAACCACACATTGTGTGACTCCGTTAACATGAGATGTCCAGAACAGGCAAATCCACAGGGAGGGAAAGCAGATTAGTGGGTGCCCAGGGCTGGGCAGGGGGGAATGTATGGGGTGCGTGCTAAGGGGTAGTGGGTTTCTTTGGGGAGGGATGAAAATGTTCTAGAATTAGATCATGGTGATAGCTGCACCCCTCCGTGAATATAGGAAAACTGTGAACCGTACACTTTAAGAGGGTGAATTTTATGGTATGTGAATTATGTCTCAATAGAACTTGCAATAAAAAAAGAAAAAATGTCACTTGTTCCTTTTTTACTCTTTTAATATGACTACTAGAAAGTTGGATTTTATCTATGTGGTTTATGTTATAGTTCTGTCCATGAGTACAAAACAGTCGAATAAACATATTCTTCGCTTTTCAAAACAAACAAAAACATTCTGGTCTCCTCCTACATCCTGGGGAGCCTTGGTATCCGGGAGGCTCAGTGTAGAAAGGCCTGGGCTGCGTGTCCAAACACTCATGTTCTCAGTCAGAGTCTGGCTTGTGACCTCGGACCATCCCATCCCCTGGCTGGTCCTGGCTCCTCACTGAACACACTAGGAAGTCCGCTTCTCTCTCCTTCTTCCTCTGACCCTGTCCCTTGTTTGTTCCCCCATCCCTCTCTCTCTCAAATAAATAGATAAAAATCCTAAAGAAAAAAAGCATCTGAGAATAAAGATCAACCAGGTAATTAACTCACTAAGCAGGATGACTCCTTTCATACTTTCCTTTCTATTTGTCTTGAAGGATTTCTCTCAGGGAAATTTATTTTTGCCTGCCTCAACCATCAGTGACTTAAGAGATAATTGTATAGCTGATGGCAACAAATATGGGTAAAATCCTCTTGGAAAACAACCTGGCAACATACACTAAGGGACATCAAAAATCCATATCCGTCCAGGCAGTCGTCATACTTCTTTTTTTTTTTTAAGATTTTATTTATTTATTTGACAGAGATGACAAGCAGAGAGGCAGGCAGAGAGAGAGGGGGAAGCAGGCTCCCTGCTGAGCAGAGAGCCCAACGCAGAGATCGATCCCAAGACCCTGGGATCATGACCTGAGCTGAAGACAGAGGCTCTAACGCACTGAGCCACCCAGGTGCCTCCAGTCGTCATACTTCTTAATATCTACCCAAGGGAATAACCCCAGATGCAGAAGTAACGATGAGCATGGAAAGGTTCATTTCAGTATCATGGCAGCGGCAGCCACAGATCAATGGACACAAGGCCGGGACTGGTCAACCAGACACTGGTGATGCTCGGGACAGAGACGTTGAAGCTGCCGGAATTGTGGCTCTTTTTCTGTTTTTCGTTATTTCTGATGTAATTAAACTATATTTGCAACTTTAAGAAACTGATACAGTAAAATATGTCATCAAAAGTATGAATGCGTTTCCCAAGATATCTACACAGTATGGTAAAAGAAACTAAAAAGAGCGTTTATGCCAAGAGAAGGGAAGCTTGGTATATTCATCTTAAAGAAAATCTAACCACAGCTTAAAAGGCACGGAAGCACCTCAACCCTGACCTATCTGGCATGTTCACCACGATATTTGTACTGTTTTTTCCCCTTCAGCAAGAGCACTGTAATTACGGTTCAAGGACATTAATAATATGTGCTCGGAACTCTTGAAAGGAGAAATCAGTCATTACGTGAATAGATTTTGGGTCATCTTCCAACCAAAGGAGACTGCTTGTCGGCGGGTGGGGGAGGGGGACGTTTTCTTTAGCATCATTTTGGGAGACTAAGCAAAAGTACCCATCGTTTCTCAGCCTCATAGAAAAATCGTCTGGATTTTTCTCGTCTGTGCCCTCCCATCTCTCCCGCCTGCTCCAGCAGGAAGGTGTGGTGGAGGCGGGAAGGCCTCAGGGGCTCTTCCTTGGGCCTCAGCACAGTCTCCGTTGGCCCCCCTGCTGATGGGTGGGGCATGTTGTGAGAGGCATGCTCCCTTTGGGTGACTCAGTTTCCCCAACTGTAAAGTGAAGGGTTGGGCTACAGGACCTGCCAGGACCTTCCACACCCAGGTTTCCTGTTCTGGGATTTGGCCCTCTCCACCAGTCCATTAGTGAGTATGGCCAGCCACCAGTGTCACTGCAGCGAAGGCGTCATCCTTGTCCAAATGACCCCCGAAAACAAGCCAATGGGGGGTTGCTATAGTCAGAGACCATTGCTGAGGCACACTGATATTTTTCAGAAGATGAAGAATTATCAGGCTGGCCAGTGATGGGGACCCCAAGGGAACAGGCTGTGTATGAGCGTACTGCGTGACCCCATGCGCAGAAAGGAATCAGAGCATGTGGGTCTTTTCTAGATGATCTCACATGCTTGACCTTCCTCCTGTACCTTCTGTTATCAGATTTCTCCTACTGGGTTTTTCCAATGAGGGCAGAGCCATGTGGGGCTATATTTTTCGGAGCCAAAATGTCAAGAGGGTGAAGAAGTTTCGAGCTGGGACTAAGGAACCTCAACTCGGGCCATTCCTTGACCAGCAGTTGTTCAAAGGAAACTCAGGCTGAGGAAATCAGAATGCAGACCATAGGGTCCCTAAAGACACAAGAGACGGTGGTGTGCCCTACATAATAGTTGGGGTCCTGGCATTTTGAACCAAAGTGCCCTTCCTTTGGAGCTGATGGTAGCGGACTCTGCCTTTGGCCTTCTGAAATAGAGGATCAGTGCTTGCAAACAATTCAGTGACCTTGGCCAGGAGCTATGGTGTCTCAGTGCGATAACGTTCCCTGAGGAGACCTGTGTCTTTTCTTTTTTACAATTTTATTTATTTATCTGAGAGACTAAGATTGGTGGGGAGAGAAAGCACACATACATGAGCCAGGGGCAGAGGGAGAGGGAGAAGGAGACTCCCCGTTAAGCAGGGAACTCGACACGGGGCTCCATCCCAGGACCCTGAGATCACAACCTGAACCGAAGGCAGTTGCTTGACCGACTGAGCTACCCAGGTGCCCCCGAGACCTGGGTCTTGACACTCAGGAAGCATATGACTTTTTCCATCCTTCTGGCTCCACTGCTTGGTGCTGGTTCTACCAGGAGTTCCAAAGAGTCTGGAATTGCCAGTCAGAGGTCCTAACTCCTTTCCAGGACTCCCAGGTGACAAAACACCTTCCCAGCCTGACCCTCACAGTGTCCCTCTGAGGTCTCCGAGGTGGCATCCTTATCCCCACGTCATAGATAAGGAAACTGAGACTGAAGGGAGTTAGTAACTCCATCAAAAGGTCCGAGGGGGGCTAGACCGTGTGTTTCCTAGGACACTGGCAGGTCAGAGAGGAGAGAGCAGATCAGGGTTTCAGAATAGACTCAGGAGACATCAGCGCCCCTCTTTCGGGAACTGACGGGCCGAGCGAGCGGAGAATGAGTAAGGCTGGAGCGGACCTGAGCAACGTTATCAGTCTGCCAGACCCAACTGGCACCCGCAGAACACCCCACCCAACAACAGCAGAAGATGCTGCTGTTCACAGGGAACACTCACCACGGCAGACCGCATTCCAGACCAGAACACACACCCTAACAAACTTAAAAGAACACAAATCATACGAAGCGTGTTCTCAGGCCACAGTGGAACTGAACTAGAAATCACTAACAGAAAGATAGCTGGAAACCCCCCAAATACTTGGAGATTAAGTCACATGCTTCCAAATAACACTCGACACAGAGAAGTCTCAAGCCATGGTCCCAATCCCGGCCCTGCCTCATCCCTCCTGGCTGGCCTTGGATGGTTACAGTTCCCTGCTGGGGAGTGGACTGCCACTCAGCCAGGCCGCAAGGACAGTGCCCCTCCCTCCCCGGGTGTGTCCAGCATGTGCCCCAGCTTGGGTGGTCACCCGGGCAGGCCCTAACTTGGGCAGCACAGCGCCCCCTCCCGGAGAGCACCTAGTGGCCGTAGCTGTTCGGGTCACTGTTTTGCCGGAGCTGTTCCCCACCCCCTGCCTGTCATACTGCCCACCCCATGTCCCCCCCACCCCGGCTAGCTCGCTCTGCCAGAGAAAAGCAGATGTGTCCGCTCTACACTGAGGCTTCTCTTCTCTCCATCCATTTGGCGGCCACCTGCCTGGGGATCCCCGCCAGGCAGTGCTCTCTGTGTCCATCCATCCCCACCAAGCGGCGGCCGCCACTAGGAATACTGACACCAAAGACGGGGCTCTCCTAGCCACGGGGAGCGGGATGACTCAAGTGCTAGAGGAGCCAGGGAAATCTCACCCGAAACTGTGTGAAAGGGAACTCTACTGCACATCTCGCCAGACCCCGAGGAAAGGAAAAAAAAAAAAACAAACAAACAGCTCATCACACACATGCACACAGATCTACCGTCTTCTTCACAAGATCTGGTTGCACAACTCATGAAAAAGAAGTTTCCTGAGGCTTGAAAATCTTGCACAAGTCTCTGACTCATTTAGACAGGCCTTATTCAAGTTTGAAAAATATCAAAAATTCCAGCCACAACTACACGTGCCCCGAAACCATCTTGCGCCCAAGGGGACAGGCTTGGCCCCTGGTGAGGGACCAGCTGCTGTCACATGAGGCCGTGGAGGGCTGTTTCTGAAATGTGCTTAGTTGACAATTTTGTCCCAGGAATCTCAAATCACAGGGTACCCACAGGCTCCCAGGCTTTTTCCCCCCCTTAAGATGTGACCATTCTTTCCATGGGAGGAGTTCCTAAAACATGGAAAGCAAACCGAGGATTATTCAAGAAGGTCTCGGGGCCTCCGGGCTGTCTACTGCTATCTCCTGAGCACCACAGACCTTGCGGAGGGTTAACAGGTTCACATCTGTTAAATCCCAGGTGTTCCAGCTCTTCTTTCTAGAGAAGTCACACACTTGTCAATGATACCTCAGCAAGGACCAGGGGTTTCAGGGGGTGACGGGCAAAGTGGTGTCTGAGTCCCTGGGCCTGGAGAAACTCTCTAAACATATTTACTGGCAATTTCCAAGTCAGCCCGCAGGACACACGTCCCTTACCTAACCTTCCTTCTCTGCCAGGCCTTCTCTAACCCACCCCCAGCCCTACTCCCGGGGCGGGGGGGCACGATCATTCTAGCACTTCCCCCACTGAGCCGAAGCCTGGTTGGATGCCTTAGTGATGGTGGCAGTTACTATGACAACAGCTAATACCGACTGGGTTCTAGCAATACATCACATACACTCCCAAACCCTTCGTCTAAGAGTTTCCACCCTCCCACAACCCCAGGAGATATGCACGTAAGTCCTCATGTTTTTATTATGATTTCACTGATGGGGAAACAGGCTTATGGAGATTAAGTCACACTCAAGAATCCCACACTTAGAAAGTGGTGATCTGACGCCTTCAGCCCGGTATCACGTGACCTACAACGAGCTCCTGAAAACCATGGGCTGCCTGGCCTTACTCCCTCTGACCCCCTACATCCGGGCCTTCTGAGTACAGAGTAGGGGTTCCATAAATGCTCTGAGTACACTTAGAAACAGAACTCAGGTCACTGATTCCAGGAGCTAAACTCTGGGCCCTGACTACAGCGAGCGACACGCCCCGTCTCTGCCACTCATCTCTGCCCTGTGCCATATTGTACTAGCTGGTGTTTGTCAGCGGCTCTAGACACACGTCACCCAGCAGCACTGGGTCACACTGTCATCTTCCCTACCGCCTCTGGGAGTCTTGCCAAAAGCATTTAGAATAGCTCCACTCCTCAGGTTCTCTGCTAATACCAATTTTCTTTTTCTTTCCTTCTTCCCTCCCTCCTTTCTTTCCTTCTTCCTTTCTTCCTACCTTCCTTCTTTTCCTCCTTCCCTTCCTTCCCTCCTTCCTTTCTTTTTTTCTCTTTTTTTCTTCCTTCCTTCCTTCCCTCCTATGGCAGAGAAGGTGGGAAGGAAAGATGAAATGACTGAGGAGGGATCTCACTCCAGGGACCCGTGCCCCTCAGTCTCAGAGCCCCCAGGAAGCAGCAAGAAGGACAAGGTTGGCTGGCGCTCCTGTCTTGGGGGGTGGGCCTGTCACCACAGCAGTCACCCAGGGGTTTTCCACAGCCAGAAAAAGCTGAAGTACTAGGGATCCAGGCCCAAGATGGGCCACATGCCAGATGGGCCCATGCCAACCCAGGCTTTACTCATCAACAGTTTAAGAAAAGAACTCAGCCCAGCCTTTAAAATGGGGATGAAGTGACCACAATTTTCAGACTAGTTTTCTTACAAAACTCACAGACCACTCCAGCTAGAAGGGACCTCAGAGATCATCTGGCCCCATCCCCTCATTTCCGAGGCCCTGAGACGTCAGGGGTGGGTCACCTGGTCAGGTAACCACCTGGGAATTGACCAGCTGCCTCTCCCTCCACTCCAGCTGGCTTTCCGAGGAGCCCTCAACCACGAGCCAAACTTGATTTCTTCTTCAAACTAAGCCTCACCAGAGCTATTTATTCACTTGAAATATAAGCTCATGGAAAGTCTGATTTTTCAGTCCAAGGCACGAAACGGTGTCCAGGATCACACAGCTCCAAATGGACTGAGAATCCAGCCTTTCGGTCCGGAGGCTGTCGGACGTCTGGCCACATGGTCCCCGCCACAGCTGCCTGCTGAAGGCAGTTCTTTTCGGCTCTAATGCAACCTATTTACAGTTCTTCCGGACAGAATGATGCTACTCCAATGCTTGGCTTTTGATACTCTTGCTAATTTTATGAAATCTTAATATTTTAACTCTTTAGCAAAACCAACAGGGAATAAAAGCAAACAGTCAACGAGAGAGCGCAAATCCTCGTAAACTTGCAAGCACAGTTTCTCCACTAAGCCAGTGGTCCTTCTCCGGGAATGCACACCAGGATCCCCCTTCAAAGGCCCTCGCTCCTCAGGTCGGGGGGTGGGTGGATAAGGAGACAGGGGGACCAGGACCAGGATTGGGGAGAGCTCCGGGCTTGTCTACGCTCTGTTTCGGGTGGGGAGGGCCATTCTGTCGGGGGTACTAGGAGCAGAAATGGAGGAGCCTTCTGCTTTGGGAAGTCTTTTTCAGCCTCTTTCCTGGCTTCTTGTCCATTTTCTGGTAAAGGTCTGCAGCGCTAGACATCCTGGCCCGTTTTTTGTAATATCTGGGAATCCAGAGCGGCCTTTCTCGCCCCAGAAACCGTTTGGGGCCTGGGACTCTGGTTTGGAAACATCTTTACTCCAGTCCCTTCTGCTCCCTTTGCTTTTCTGCAGCAAGAGCTGGCCCGATGGCAACCGGGGACAACCGTGTCTTCCAAATCCCGTGCCTGTGGAATGAGAGCTGGGAGGTGTCCTACATTTCATCTCAAGGCCACGGCCATCTGGAGCACTGTTTATTCCAGCTATGAGCTGCAGCTTAGCAGACGCTGGCGTGTAACCTTAGCTTCTCTGTCAACAGCACAGCGTGGTGATTATGAATGGGCCCTGGACCAGACACACGGGTTCAAGTCCTGGACAAGGAACTTCTCGGTGACTCTGTCTCCCAGCTGTGACACAGGGAAGATTCCAGAACACCCCTCATATGATTCTAGGAGGGTCCAATGAGTTAACATATGCCTGGCACGGAGTCAGCACTAAACCCATGTTGGCCTTTATTCTTATACTGCTATATTCATTGCAATTCCTTTCTTTGTTATTATTTCCTGAGAGTAGAGAGTTTTTTGCTTTAAACTAATCCAAACCGCTAATGGTGGAAGAGGAGAGATCTTTGTTCTCTAGTGTAATTGGACCCTTGCCTGTCCAAACCCTGACAACAGCACTGATTTCTGAAGTAGAGGATCTGCCTTCATTTCCAGAACCATTTTTAAGAGAGGTTGTCTGGAGTTTTCATTAAACGGTGTACAGATGAAAGTGCTTTCTTTTCTTTTATCCTTTTTTCTTTAAAGATTGTATTTATTTATTTATTTATTTGAGAAAGAGCACACAAGTGGTGGGGAGGGACAGAGGGAGGGAGAGAGAAGCAGACATCCTGCTGAGTGCAGAGCCCAACGCAGGACTCGATTCCAGGACCGTGAGATCGTGACTTGAGCCAAAGTCAGATGCTCCACCGTGACCGAGCCACCCAGACGCCCCCAAAGTGCTTTCTTTTAAATGGTGACATGTTCCGCCGTCCGAAGATCTACCATGACCACAAAGACCCGCTCACCTGCCCAGGGCCTCTGGTCCTCGGCCATTTCCAATTTCCTGCTCCCTTCCCCTCGCTCTCTGCCCCGGGCAAACCCTCCCTAGGAACTTGGACATGATGGAGCCCACTCCTTTCCCGGGAGCTCCTTCTGCACATCCTTGCACGGCTCGTTCCAGCTCCAGGCCTCCCGCGTCCGCCCCAGCACAAACAGCATCCCTGCCAACCGTCTCGCCAGAGCCGGCAGCCAATTCACCTCATTTAACAATGACGTCAAGTGACCTGCTCACGGGCCGGGCTGCGACCGAATGAAGTCTTGGCTCTCAGGCTCTGGCCCTCAGAGGTACCTCTGGGAAGTCAAGGGTGGAGTGCTAGATGAGAAGGGGGCGGGGCAGGGGGGCAAAAGCAAAGCCTTCCGTGGAGGGAAGTCAGGCTGGCCCCGTGTCTCTGGTTTCTGGTCATTCATCAGCTACCCGCGGAGCGATCAGGTGGCTCCTGGGGGCCAGGCAGACAGAGAAACACACGGTGTCTGACACCCTGCGGCGCTCAGTAAATATTTGCAGAGAGAGGAAAGGGTGAGAACAGCCTTGCTCCTCTGTCTCTGTCTCTCCTCTCAGCTGCCACACTCACCCTCCCGCAGCTGTCCCCTCGCTGGCTCTCTGGGGGCCTGCTGTGGGACTGATGGCTAATGGGCAAGGACCTGTGTCTCTTCCCACGGCGACGAGGAATGCCTCTGCCAAGTCCAAAGCTCACTGAGTGACTCCACCTCGTGGGCAATAAACTAGGAGCCAGACGGTACCAGTTACTCAGAACCCGGTGCAGCAAGACGACACACGTAACAGCTGGCTCATTTTGACAACAATATGCAATATGTTCTCCCCGTGCAGTCACCTCACACCCAGATGACCACGGGCGCCAAAACGCCACACCTGGTGCGCTCTGCGCTCCGCCACTGCGTTAGTCCTGCCCTGGGATTTCTCGGAGCTGCCCAGTCCGAGAACCTCTGAGATCAGAGCACAGCTGGCCTCCTCGGGCCGGCGACTCTGTACCACCAGCCTGGGTCACTCTCGCTGCCCTCCCCAAATGTTCCCAGCCACACCAATCTATCCGCCAGCTCCCAAGCAAGCCTCAGGCTTTGCCCAGACTGTTCCCGGCCCTCCAGAAATTTCCTTCACCCTGCCTGACCTCTTCTCCTCAGTCTTGGGTTGAGCACAAGGCTGGCTGGGAAGAAAGCTTTCTGGGTTCAAGTTCCGGCTGAGTGGCCGTGGGCAAGTCACTGAACCTCAGTTCCCCTATCTGTGAAGGGGGGATAATAGCAGAAGCCCCCCTCCTCATGAGGCTGTGAAGCCGAGTGAAGTCACATGGGTAAAACGTGTGGCCCCCAGGGTTGGGGCACAGAGCACACCCACATACCTGTGCATTGTCAACCCATACCTCCGTCCCCCTTGGATCATTTCTCTCCAAGGTAAGTCTCCTGCACCGCCTATCTAGGCTCTTTCCTGAGGGCAGCAGTCCGGCTCCCTGCTCCTGTGTTGCTGGAATTTCTCCTACACAGCGCTGGCACCTTGCTCTCCGTGTGAGCCAACCTGTGCCAGGCCCTCCATGGTCATGCTGGACCCTGTTCTGAGTACGAAAATCTAGACCAGCTCCTGGCGCTGGGCTCCCCCTCTCTCCCTCTCCGTGCACGGCCCCGCGGCAGGAGGCGGCGGCCAAGAGCTCTGCCAAGCGAGGTTGGCCCGTCCCTCCACCGCTGGATTGGCCGCAGCCGAACTCCGTACTGTTTTTCCACATGGTCTCTCCGACTGGAGACCAGAAGCATCCCCTGGAAGGTCCCGCGAGAGAGACACTATCTCCACCCTTCGCCCCATCCCCGCCGCCCCCCTACCAAGCCGGGTCCTGTCGATACCGAAAAGATGCGAAAGAGGAGAAGGGGTTCACGTCTTCATCCCTAACCCGCCTCCCACCCTCTGCCTCAGATTCCGCCCTCCGGAGTCCCGTTCAGCTTATTCCAAAAAAACCACTTTCGTTTTTGTAGGGTTGGCTGCAAACACGGGAAGGGGCAGGCAGCGACGGCGCTGCGGAGTGTGCGCGGCTCCCCCCGCGCCTGTCCCGCGGGGACCATCGCGGGAACCGCCGAGCCGCGGGCAACGCCGTTCCTTTCAAACACCGAATTACCTAAAGTTTCCGCGCACAGGGTCCGGAAGAAAACGAACGCCTGGTTAACTCCAGAGGCGCGGGGAGGGATGGCGGGGGGCGGGGGTGCGGCGTGGGGAAGTAAAGGGAAGCAAAGTGACCGAAATGAGTCCTTGTGGTCCCAACGCCTCCGGCACAAAGCACCTTTCCAGTCCCTCTCAACTCCCGCACACACGCCGTCTCGTTTGCCCCCGCTCCCTGGCGCGCTGAGGCGCCCCGCGGGGCACCCACAGGTAAGCACCGGGCGGGACGCCCCGTCATCCCGGCGGGGGGCCGCAGGGCAGAGCGCGCGGGGCGCCCCGCCGGGCGCGGAACAGGCCCCGTGCTGGGCGCAAAGCTGGGTTCCGAGGGGGACCCCCCGCGGAACGCTGCTCCCCGAGGGCCGGTGCCCGCCCTTTCCCGGCGAGCGGGATCCCTGAGCGCCCCGCGACGCTTCGCCGCCCCTCGGCTCGCCCGGCCCGCCCGTCAGGACCCCTTGGGGCGGGATGGAGAGACCCGGGAGCTCGGGCGCGCGGGTACCTTGGCCGCAGGCGCCGCGCTGCAGGACGATGACCGGCGGCTGGTGCAGCCTCTCGGAGCGGCGGCTGGCGGCGCGCAGCTGGCACAGGTTGGCGTAGGTGTTGGCGTCGCTGCCGCACACCGGCTCGCTGCTGGCGCACACGCAGAGGCCGGCCTGCGAGCGCCGCCGCACCGTGGCCGAGGCGGGCACCCCGAAGGGCACCACGCACTGCAGCCCCTCGCCGCACGGGCCCTCCTGCAGGCCGCACGCCGCCCCCTCGGGCGCGCCGCACACCTCGCAGCAGCCGCACGCGTCGCGGACGCGGCCGCCTTCGCAGTGTCCCGGAGGCGGCGGGCAGCGCGCGGGCTCGCAGCGCTCCGGGCACCCGGCGGCGGGAGGCGCCGAGCTTCCGGGCCGGGACGGCAGCGCCTGGGCGGGCGCCGCGAGGAGCAGCAGCAGCGGCAGCAGCGGGAGGCACGAGGAGCGCGGGGGCTGCATGGCGGCTCCGACGGCGGCGGCAGCGGGCTGGGCGAGGACCGGAGAGCGGCGCCGGGGAGAGCGCGGGAGGGACTAGTGGGAGCGGGTGAGAGTGCGCGCGACCGTGCGGCCCAGCCCATTGGCCTCGCGGCGGTGACGAGCCGCCTTGGGGACGGGCACGGCGGCCGGGCTGGGGGGGGCCACGGGGGGGCCGGCCGGATGGCGGCGCGGGGCGGGGGTGGGGGGGACGGCTGGAGCGGGGACCGCCCGCGGCAGGGGCAGGGCGGGGGCAGGACGGGCGCGCCCGGGCAAGGCGCGGCCGGGGAGGCGGCGCGGGCGGGGCGGCGCGCGTGTCCGCCCTCTCGCGGGGCCCGGGCTCCCGGTCTGCGCGTCGCTCCTCTCCGCGGTTCGCGGTTTCTTTCGCGCCCCTCGCGAGCCAAAGACTCTGCGAGGGGGAACCTGCGGCGGCCCCGCGCGTGCGGGCCCCAGAAACTTCTCCAAATTACCCACTGGGGACCCGCCCCAGGAGCGGGAGGGGCCGCTGCCCGGACCGCGGGCGGAGGTGCCAACGCGGGCTCTGGTCACGCGCTCCAGAGGAGGGGGACGGGCGCCTTTCTGGCATTGACCCCCGTATCCCGCAAGCGCGACCGTGACCATAGTCCCTGTGCAGCATACAAAGAAGGTGGCGCCCGCGGGGCTGGCGGAAAGCCAACGCCCAGACCCACGGTTACATGAAAAAATCAAAGAGCAGAAGCAATCAGAATATAATCATTCGTGTCAGATTCCTTTAAAAAGTTGTTTCGGGTGGGATGTGTGCTTGTACCCGCACAGAGTAGCTCCGGAGCGAGACTCCAGCGGCTGGTAATGCGCCGGGGCGGGGGCGGGGGGAGTCTGGGTGAGACAGGGGCTTTGTACCGCTGCATTTTTCACCACGTGCACGAGTGTCCGAAAACGTTGTTGTTAAATAAACGAGTTCATCTCTGATCTTCCACTTGAGTCTTCAGCGCTTCCTTGGGGACAGATGCAAGTCAGGACGTCACCTGGAGGGGCACCGGGGACTCCGGAGGTGGATCTAGGTGCCCTGGTGGCGCCAGGCCCCCGGCGGAGGCCTCCAGGCCAATGCTGAGCAGATGAACAAAGCTGACGCCTGAGGACCCAGGAGGAGACAGGTTCACACACGCCCTGCCCAGCCAGAGACGCCCAAGGGCGGGTGGGCTGGGACCGTGAACCTTGGGTGGAGTAGGTGTGGGAGGGTGCACAGGAGGCTTAGTGATTTTGCACTATTTTTTTTTTTTCCTATTTGGATGGTTCCCTCGTGCACAAGATATTTTTCCAATAAAAATAGTTTTAAAAAGTAAAATCCAAATATTTATAACCACCCTTGCCCAAAGCAGGTTCCAAATGTGAGCCATGCTAGAGGGTGGAGAAGGGTGCCTGGGACCAAGAGTTGGGAAACAGGAGGCTCAGCAGGGGTGAGCTGGAGAAAGACAAAGACGTTAGGGAAGTATTTCAAAGCCAGAACCTCATCCTTGTGGAAAGCGAGACCTTGACCCAGAATTCACTCAGCCCTGGATACGGGAGAGGAGTCAGCTCCGCTGACTGGGGGCGCTGAGTGCCTGGCTATCTGTGATTACCCCAAAAGCAGGGTGCCTAGGGGTGAGGGAAGTAATTAACAAAGCTCATCAGCCAGTAATGAGTGTCCCCATTGCGGTCCAGGGGACAGATCAATTAAGCAGGGCCTGTGGTGAAAACTTCTGTCTAGTACTCGTATCTTACAGATGAGAAAGCTAAGGGTCAGGAAGGATAAGTGACTCCCCCAGGGTCCCACTACCAGTTCAGAGGGGTGCAGCGAGGACCCCATCCTCCACCTTTCAGCCAAGCTACTGGTGTGAAATAGCAGATTAAAAACAAAACTATATGCTGGGTGGGTCTCCTGGCTTTTTCCCTAACAGAGTACAAGTCAGTCACTGATGGTTCCACGGAGTCCCCCTCCCCGCCTTCCCCTCCTTCCCTGCTCCATCTCATTTTCCCACCACACACACTTTACTCCCCCAGTGCTGAATAACTTGCATTTTCTGGAACATACCCTCTCCTGTCAAAAGCCTTTATTCTTTTGCTCATGCTCTCCCCTCCTCCTGAAATGCCCTTCCTCCTCTCCAGGGTGATTTAGTGTGACCTAGTGAAGCTGCCAGGAGACACGTCATATGATGGGCTCGGGAGTCAAAATCCGGCTTCTGGCCCTTCATTCTGTGACTTTTGGTAAGTTTAAGAACCTCAGGCACCTTCACCAGGAATGTGGTGGTCACTGCGCATCTAGTGACTGAAAAGGTTGTTTTGTGGCCACAAAACCACTCCTGTGATGGTTCACAACCTGAAAAGGGTGTTCGCAATGGCGATGACCAGGAAATGCAAGTCACAGAGGCCACATGGCTCTTCTGCCACATGGAAGGAAGAAGGCATCACCCCGCCCCGGGACCCATGCTGTTGGTGGCATCAAGGAGTCAGCGGAGGGACGCATGGAAGACGGAGCCATTCCCAACAAGCAGAACTCACAATGCCCAAGGTTTTAGAAAGACCGTGATCACATCACATCATGTCCCAGGCATGACCGCAGCTCCCCCGCTCCCCCGTCCCCGCCCTTAATTAACAGGGATCACTGCGAAGCCAGCCCATCGGAGGGCCCCACCCCCAAGCCCTTCGACTCCGAGGTGGAGAAATTAAAATCCCACCTGAAGGGTTAGGGAGATCCTGAACAGTCCACTCAGGAGATGTGTGTGTGTGTGTGTGTGTGTGTGTGTGTGTGTGTGTGTGTGTCTGCCTATGTCCATGTGAGGGCATCCATGGAAGGTCACAGAATAATTCAATTGAAATCTGGCATCAAGAGCCCGCCATTGATTACTCATCCTTTAATCCCAGCATTTCCTTTTCTGGAAGTAATGCTTTGGGTCTGAAAAGGCAAGTCTTTCTTTTCCTTCTGACCCTTCCGTTGCCGTTTATAAAGACAGTTTCTTACGAGATGCATATTTTTGATACATCATGAAAACTCATTTCTCACTAGGTCTTGGCACAGATTCCTAGAGAAGATTTTTTTCCAGAGGAAAGGGGGTAGTTCCAAACCACAAGGGTGAGTTCCGGAGAATTCATCCAGAATTCTCTATGTCATCTAAACGGCCTTTCAAGCCCGATTGTCTTCTGCGTTCAGGGTGGCCGACATCCATCCCCCAGCCGCCCCTTGCGTCCATTTCCCTCTTCTCTACAGAACCTCGGCTGGGGACTGGCTGCCCAAGTAAAAGATGACTTCTGAGCCAGTGTTGATTCCCTTCCCTCAGAGAACCAGGCACATTCCCATTATTCCCATCGGAAAGTATCATCTCCTTTGACAAAGGGCACACCGTTCTCCTGCGTCTCTAAAGACAGTCCCATGTCGGTTCATTTTGGTTTAGTTCAAGAGAAACGTCTCGAGCATCTGCCATGTGCTGGACACTCTGCTAGACACTGAGATGTGGCATTAAATACCAGAGCCGCTGCCCCCAAGGAGCTCAAAGTCTAGGAGTTTTCTGCAACGTTGGAAATGGTCTCTACCTGTCCCAGCCGGTAGCCACTATGTGTAACTAACTACTGATCCTTAGAAATGTGGCCCATGCAGCTAAGAAACTGAATTTTTATTTGTATTTCATTTTAATTCATTTAAGTGTAACCATAGGAGTGCTCCCCGTTAGCCATATGAAACGAGCGCCTATCACACTGGAGAGAGGGATAAGGAAACGAGTGCAGGGTGACCGGAAGGAACTCCAGGAGAGGGAGGAACTGGGAGTGTAAGGATGTCAACTGAGCTGCATCTTGAGGGCTGGGGAACAAGTCACCAGGCGGACAGGAGTGGGCGGCGCACAGGTGGGGAGTCGACACTGTGCGTCCACTCAGTTGGGGGAAATTGCCAGCTGTCAAGTGTGGTTGGAGGCAGGAAAGGGGTCTCCGTGGGCAGGAGAGGCAGCTGGAGGGGAATGCCAGGTTGTGAAGGGCTCCCGCTGCCCTCCTGAGGAATTTGGGCTTTATCCTGGCGCTGATGCAGAGCTCCCCGGGGCTTGGAAGGAGCTGCATTTTGGGCGAATCACCTTGCAGTGTGGATTCAGCAACAGACATTTTTAAACAGAGCTACATTCTTAGAGTTTAGGTTAAGAAGCACTTTGAGTTAAGCTGAAGATGCAGCTAAAGTAACTTAATCAGACAAGAAGTGAAGAGATTCCAATAGCTTGGTAACAAGTTATTAACTCATTTTGGTATGACCTCTTCAACGCAATCCCCTCCTTCAGAAATATTGCAAATGGTGAGGATGCTTAAAATATTTTGGGGAACTTTAGAGGCACTTTGGGAATATTAGCATTTCTAATATCAAATCACAAAACGTTCCTGTCCTGTAATTAAAGGACCCGTGGGAACAAGTCCTGGCCTGGCTGCTGTTCCATGCTTTCTGTCAAGCCTCCAAGATCTATAATTCAGATCTTTCATTAATTTAGACTAACCTGTCCCCTAAATCAATTGCAGAAGACCTGCCATCTGTGTTTGCATTAATCAGCTCTTTCCAACATATTTGCTCTAGAAAATTAAAAGTGCATGTCATATGACCAAATGTTTCCAGTCTCCTTGACCAACTCGATCAGACAGACCCAAGTTCAAATAGAACCACAGGCAGCAAGCAAAGTGTCATGAATGACAGCTTGTCCATTTTCTGTGACTCGGGAGCAGCGTAAAAAGCTGGCCAAGGTCACGTATAGAACATGCTGCCTTTGGGCGGGAACATGTGAGGTCAAATCAAAGAAATCATGAGCCAGAATTTTAAATGTGCTTGTAAAAAGAAATTTTTAAAAACGGGGAAGGGTGTTCAAGCCTTGAGTTATTTCATCATCTAGTTACATAGGCACTAAAATACACACAAACATCCAAAGTTCTGTAACTATGAGAAAGCGTTTACTGAGTTTATCAGGAGGATCTGGGAGATGCTTGGATGCCAACATTTTAAACCAACTTGACCTAGATACGGCCCAGATTCTTTCTCTACAAACTTTCATTGTTATTTTACATATACATTGTGACCTATACGGGCAAATGTTTATTTTTGTTTAATCCCTATACTAATAGGATCGGGAGAAATGTGAACTGTGAGAATATAAAAATGGTGCCCCTTTCCTAATGGGTGCTCTAAAAGCATTGGCCCCAAGTCATTGAGGGTGGAGGTCTCTGCTTCCATAAACCCAACCCAGCAGCTGGAGGGGGCCGCCCAGGTGGCCTTCTACGGGCTGTGGGTTTCCTCTACCCAATCACATTCTCCCACCCAGTGCCTTTTCCTATCTCCTCTGTCTGCTGCACTGGAAATATTTGTCGATATTCTTGACTTACCAGCTATAGGGAATATCTACCTTGAATTGCTTGACCCAGAGAAGGGCTGAATCAACCCTGGTTCTAGCTGTGAGGCCGGGGGTTCTCAAACCTGAGCGTGCTTAGAAGCACCTAGAGGGCTGGCTGAAGAACAGATGGCTGAGAGGCACCCCGAGTTTCTGAGTCATTAGGTCGGGGGTGGGGTGGCCTGAGGATTTGCATTTCTAGGAACTTTGAGGTGATGTTGCTGTTGGCCTGGAGACAGCACATTAGGTAACAAATAATCTATGTCTGTCTCCTCTCCCTTGTCCACCTCCCATTCCTGCTCTGCTGGCCCGTCTCCACATACACGCTGGGTGCTATCACCGGGGGAGAAGCATGGCTTCATTTAGGGGAACAGATAACCAGCCTCAGAGGGGCTTCTGCCGAGAGACCCCCGAGCAAGCCTTAGGAGTGAGCAGGAGTTAGAGACCAGTGGGCAAGGAAGGGCGGAACAGAGACAGCCTCTGTTTCCAGTTATTGAATATGGAGGAGCTCTGGCTTCATCTAGCGGTTTTAATCAGGAAAGGGATGTGGTCAGGTTTGTGGGTTGGGAAGACCACCAGGACCAGGGTGAAAACGGGTCTGAGGGATGGGGGTGTGGAAGGAGGGGGAGTCTGGAGGCAGGTTCTAGCGGGAGAGAAGGGTCCGAAAGTTTGCAGCTGGCATCATGGAGGAGCACACAGAAGCAGTTCGGCCCTTTGCGTAGGACCAGCTCCTCTCCTTCCCACCCAGCATCCAGCAGAGACTCTCCAGGGTCAGACATGAAGGGCACATGTCCCACTGAGCAGAACGGACTGATGGCCCCAGGCCTTCAGGAGCCGTGCCTCCCCCCCCCCGCCTCCACCCTCCTCAGCTGTAGTCAGTCCTGGATAGAGAATGTGTCCCAGTCTTGGGTGCAGGGGCATGATACATAGCAAAGGTATTGTCCCCTCGCCAAGCCAACTGCCTATCTGGTTCAGCTCCGGGAGAGGCATCTTTTCCTAAGCATATAAAGATACCTCAAGGGCTGGGTACCCTGAAAACTCTTACCTAAAGGGCTGGTGACCTCAGGGAGGGCATTCTCCTTTCTACCGTCCTCCTCTACAGGAGGGGTGACGGAGACCCCTGGTGTCCATTAGAATCCCTCACGCAGCTCTTTCCAAATGATGACATCCTGGAATTTGGCCAACTTTGATTAAATCCAGTAAATAATAGTAGTGGGTCAGTGTTGATTTTCTGATTTTGATGACTTTACTGTAGTTACATAAGAGAGAGTTGGTTTTTATTTTTGTCTTTTAAAAGAAAATATACATGAAAGCATTTAGAGGTCAAGGGCCTTCACTTTTAGATGGTTCAGAGGTGGAGAAACAGCAAGTGTGGTTGACCTGTGGGGAAGCTGGGGTCAGGGTAAGTGAGAGATTTATACTATTTTTATGACTTTGGTCTAATCTTAAAATTATTTCAAAATAAAAAAAACTTTTTTAAAACTAAATACCCCAGATCAGTTGAGTCAAAAACTCTAGAGGCACCAGTAAGCATATGAAAAGATGCTTAACATCATCGGTCACCATCAAATCAAGACCACAGTGAGCTTTTGATTCACACCTCCTAGATCACTTGTATAAAGAGTCTGGCGGGGATGGGGTGACTGGGGGATGGGCATGAAGGAGGACATGTGAGGGAATGAGCACTGGGTGTTTTATGCAACTGATGAGTCACTAAACTCTACGGCTAATACCATGTATGTTAATTCATTGATTTTAAATCAAATTAAAAAATTTAAAAGTCAGGGGCGCCTGGGTCGCTCAGTGGGTTGAAGCCTCTGCCTTCAGCTCTGGTCATGACCCCAGGGTCCTGGGATCGAGCCCCGCATCGGGCCTCTCTGCTTAGCAGGGAGCCTGCTTCCTCCTCTCTCTCTCTGCCTGCTTCTCTGCCTACTTGTGATCTCTGTCAAATTAATTAATTAATTAATTAATTAAAAGTCAGGTGATAATGGGAGATGGCAGAACTGTCAAAAACTGGGAACCCTCCCACCCCACTTGTGGGAACAGAAAATGGTGCAGCCACTTTGAAAACAGGTCTGGCTGTTCCTCAGATCATCACAGGGTCCCCCTGTGTGACCCTGTGCACTCCCCGTGCACACCCAAGAGAAACAGAAGCACGTGTCCACACAGAAACTTGCTCACGAATGTTGACAGCGACATTATTTGTAATAGCTAAAAGGTGGAAATCACCCCAATGTCTAGTCGCTGCTCTGTATCCACGCGATGCAATATTTCTCAGCCATAGAAAAGAATGAAATACTGGCTCCCGGGACAAAACCAAAGAACCATGAAGACAGGACTTTAATGGAAAGAAGCCAGTCACAAAAGGCCACATGTTGTATGGCCCCGTTCACATGAAATGCCCACCTCAGGGAAATCCACGGAGATAGAAAACTGGTCAGTGGTTGCCTAGGGCGGCAGAGAGGGTGGTGGGATAGGCAGGTAATCCTAAAGGGGAGAGGGGTCCTTTCGAGGTGATTGAAATGTTTCAAAATTGCGGTGATGTTTGCACACTTGGGGACATACTAAAACCCACTGAGTTGTATCCTTTTAAGTGGTGCATTGCATGGGATTTGAACTGTATCTCAAAGAATTGTCTTAAAAATGCTCTATGCGGCGTGATGGAACGTCCCTGATGACGACTTTTCCGAGGCCCCACCCCCACCCCAGGGACGCTAGTGAGCAGTCAGGCTGAGAACCACAGACCAGCCATTTCTCTGTGTTGACACCATGGGAACGCCCGTTTAAACCCTCCCGTTCTTCCACAGCCAGTGTGCATCCAAAATTCCATGGCTCTGGGAATTCTATTTGTCTAACTCCACAGCCTGTATTGGAATCAGCCAGGATGTCTTCAGATGGGACACCATCGCCCTCCCCCCGAGGGCTGGGAGCCATCTGGAACGGGGCATCTGACCTGCCCATGCTACCCGCCAGTACCAGCCCTGTGGGGCTCAGGTGGTTGTACGGACAGCAGACGCCTGTACAGCACTGAAGGCAGACGTTTTATCTTGATGTTCGTGTACTTTCTTCCCTGAAATTGATTCCGTTTCCCCCCCACCCTTTGGTACCTCTGAATCCCCTTTACCCATCTCGCCCAAACTTGCTTCTATTTTTGATGCGTCCTCCAGCCGTCAGCTGTCGGCACTCCTGGACGGCGTGGCACCCGCAGAGCATTATCCCTGATGAATCACGGCCAAGGTACTTTTCCACTGGCCCCTCTCCATCCTTTCTTAAAGCTGTGTCACTTCACGTGGTGGAGACTTGCGTCCCTCTTTCCCGATGGACTCCACTTCTTGTAGGCAGTTTCTGGGCACTCAAGCCTAGCCCAGTGCCTGGCACCCAGTCATTCAATGACTTCACTACGCCTTAAGGTGACTCCTTAAAAAAGAAGCGTCACCACTTTAGAAATAGATCCTGAAAATCACACCGGCCTTCCTGTCACAAAGACATGCCGTTTGAGAGAAGGGAGGGAGAAATAACCCAGCCCCCAGTGGCAGGAAGACCAAGCCCAACCACTGCGATCAGTCAAAGGGGAATCAGGAAATCCTCATTAAGGCTCCACTTTCCTAGTCTGAGATTCCAGAGGAAGCCCAGTGACGACCCAGGGGGATGCCGATACACTAAGTAAGAAATGCAGGATATAAAACTGTGCCTGCTGTTCGCTCCTGATTGTCCAGAAACTGATGGCCACACTCAAACATGAGCAGAACAAAGCCCGAAGTTGATTCTGGGTGGAGGGGTGAAGGGTGATGGATGGTATTTTCTGTACTAACCAGTAACCCTGGGAGAGGCAGACAATTAAAAGAAGGAAGAGAAAGCCAAAGCCTTTTCCATCAGTGGGAGCCAAGCTCCTAGGCAGGCTCTCCCTGCAGCAGGGGCTCCCGTCTGAGGACCCCCCCCCAACACTGGAAGGTGCTCCTACCTGTGGTCACACCTTGTCCCTCAGGCCCACCCTGTCCCACTGCTGAGCTCAGCATTTGCTCCGATCTTCTCTAGACTCTACTCGTTACTGCCTCCCACATACCCGGGGCACAGCTGAACGTGCACCAAGTGCTTAGCACTGAACAAATCCGAAGAATTTATAGATTGTTCCAAATCTGTATCTTCTGACATTTTAAAGCAAGGATGCTTTTCCATGCTTTTTAATCCACCAAGACAGTCATATGCCTTTTTGACGTCTTCCACAAAGCTCTGTCTGTCTCTGGACATGGCTTATTCGTTCCCTTCCTATTTCCCAGTTTCTGCGTCCCCAACATTAGTGGCCTGTGCCCTGCTCTCCGGCACAAGGAAATAGCTGTATGAGCGCCATGGAGGTGAGGACTCCCTGGATACCTTTAAAGGTGGTGTTCAGATATCACAACATAATTTTTAATCAGGACTGTTGGGTACTGGCATGAAGATAAACATACGGGCCCCTGGCATTGTTGGGAGCCTGCATCAGACTCAGACGTCAAGCAGTAACCTGATTTCACAAACACATGATTGCAATTAAGTAGGGTCTTTTCAATCAATGGCATTAAATCAATTAGCTATTCAGATGGGGTGAAAACGAATGTAGGTCCCATATCAAACATAAAAATTAATTCAAAGTGGATCATAGACCTAACTTTGAAAGTAAAAACAATGCAGAGTTCAGCGAAAGGCTTCAGGTGGGAAAATATCTTTATGATCCTGGGGTAGGCAGGGAGATTTCACAAAGAGGACACATAAATCACTATTTTAAAAATTGATAACAATGAGTTAATTAAAATAAAGAACTTCTGCTCATCTAACTGGAAAATCATCCACTGGGAAAAGATACTTACAACACCTGTTTCTAAACAAGGACTCATTTTCAGAATATACAACTCAACAACAGAAAGACAAATAGAAAAAAAAAAAAAAATCTGAGCCAAAGAATTCACAAAAGAAGATCTCCAGACGGCCAGTGATGTCAGGAAAACACTGATTAAAAGAATGACACATGCCCACAAAGATGGCTAAAATGAAAGTCTAACAACCCCAAGGCAAGCGGAATTTTAGGACCACCTCCAAGCTTTCCTCTGCCTGATATATACGCCCTGTAAAATCCCCTCGCCTTGAATGTGGGTAGGACCGTGGGTGGGATGCTGTGATTAGGTTGTATTAAATGCTGAAGACAGAGGACTATTACAGTTGTAAATAAGGTCTCTAATCAGTAATTTAAGCAACCGTGAGTTCTACAGCTGCATGGAAATGAATTTGGTCAACACCTGCATTTAGAGGAGGACCGCAAGCTGCCACCTCCTCATCCCCTCCCCCCAGCTCCTATCTACAAATTGTCTGCACCAGGCGCCAGACAGTGGGGCAGGAACTAGAATGTCAGCTCTCTGGGGACAGGTGCCTCTCTACCCCAGCATCTCTTGCACAGTCTTGCACATTGCAAGAGCTCAGCATAATTTAAATTTTAATTTTAAATTAATACATTGAGACATGGAAGAATGGGTTGAATGTGTCTAATGTAAGTGAAATACAGGATTTTTTTGTTTTTAATATTTTGTATATCTTCCTCTGAATTTAAAAGACAATTCTTTCTTCTATAGGTATTTTGCAATTTTGCTGGTACCTCTATGGGGTAGATTCAAATATTCATTGCACCCCCATAGGAGGATTATAGGATGTTGAACCATATAAAATTGCCATGTTTCATCATTTTTGACCTAATAAAATGGCGATCATATACAGTTCCACCTCATACTCCCCTGCCCTTTTGATGTCAGGCTTGACCATGTCATTTTTTCGGCCAGTGAAACGTGAGCTCTAATGGTATGTGTCAACTTCAGTTCTAGGTGAGGTTACACGACCGGCAAGCAGAGCCTTCCCTCTCCCGAGACCACCATTTTCCACATAGAGGTTGCTCGATTCACTCGCACTTCGCTGAAGAGGGGAGCTATAGGCAAGCCCTGACGGACGGACAGACAGCATAACTGACAGATCAGCCCGGATGGTTATAAGCCTCTGAGGTTTCGTGACTGCCGCAAACCCGGTGTACTCTGTCCGACCGTCTGGAGTCTGCCATTTGATAGAGGCAACTCCTGTGTGTCTCCCTCACCTATGTCTTCCCCTCCAGAGCTCAGCAAAATTTCTTGTCCCTAGGAAGCCCTTGGAAAATGACTGAATTTAATCAAGCACAGCATTTCTTCTGCTGGGAAAAAAGCTGGCTGAGCACAACCAAAGACGTTTTGTAACACTCACTAATGCCTGTTCTACCTTGAAGCCTAAGGACAAGAAGCAGTCATGAGCCAAACTCTATGATGTCAGCAAAAATCCCAGGACAATTAAGGCTCCTTAAAGGCTAAAATGAAACTGTTTCCAGAATCGGAATGAGATCCAGTTGTTGGCATGCCTCTGCTAGCTCTTCTTCCTGGGGACACCCCCGCCCCCGCACCCCCGTGACTCTAGGCAGGACGCTGGGGTGCCTCCTGCGACGCTGACACCGAACCCACGGCAGCGGGAAGGCGGGAGCCAGGACCGGACCCGGGTTATAGCTGTTGTTTTACGAACAACGGAAAAGTATCAAAGGTTTTTACCTGATAAGTAAACAATCTGATGTCTGACACGTGACACTAGACTGTAGAGAAACAGTGGAAACAGGGATGGAATAGAAATTTTCTCAGAAATCCTAAATTAGGGGCACCTGGCTGGCTCGGTCCGGGGAGCATGTGGCTCTTGATCCCTGGGTCGTGAGCTCGAGCCCCCACGCTGGGTGTAGAGATTACTTAAAAATTACTCTTAAAAATGCAATAAACAGAGGCACCTGGGTGGCTCAGTCGTGAAGCATCTGCCTTCGGCTTAGGTCATGATCCCAGGGTCCTGGGATTGAGCCCCACATCGGATTCCCTGCTCCGTGGGAAGCCTGCCTCTCCCTCTCCCACTCCCCCCTGCTTGCGTTCCATCTCTCGCTGTCTCTCTCTTTCTCTGTCAAATAAATAAATAAAATCTTTTTTTTTTAATGTAATAAACACTAAAAAAAGAAAAATACATGTCATAAATTAATAATATCAACAAAATTTTAAATACTTGAACCAGTATCTATGGAGAAAAAGAAATATATGTCAAAACAAACAAATAAAAACTACCTCTGAAAAAATTCTTGAGGCGAACGGGTTTCATGGTTGAATTCCTTGAAACTTTAAGTGAAGAGTTTTATGTTCTTTGAACTGAGAGAGAACATGAGAAAAAAGATGAAAAACTTCCCAATTCACTTTACAAAGCAGGCACATGCCAGTATCAAGCATAACAGAGAACATTCCTTCTCTCCCCCACTGCCAAAAAATATAAAAGTGAATATTATATATGGGCAGAGCTATGAAGCCACTAAACATAAGCAAATCGATCTGCACTGTATGAAAGAATGGAGTAAGAATGAAAGAATGCTGTCATTCAGAAGGTATTAATGTAATTTTTTCATATCATTCCAAATGCCAAAAAGTATCTAGTGAAATTCCATATCCATTCCTGACTGTGGGTTTTTGTTTTTGTTTTTGTTTTTTGGGGTTTTGGTTTTTTGTTGTTTTGGGTTTTTTTGTTTGTTTGGTTTGGTTTGGTTTGGTTTGGTGTTTTTTTTTGGTGAACAAAAAAAATAAGGAACTTCCCTAACATGATAAAGAATATCTTGGGACGCCTGGGTGGCTCAGTCGGTTAAGCATCCAACTCTGGATTTCGGCTCCGGTCACCATCTCAGGATCATAGGAGCATCAGGGAGCCTGTTTGCGATTCTCTCTCCTTTACCCTCCGCCCCTCCCTACTCTCTTTCTGTGTCTCTCTAAAAAAATGAATAGAGTAAAACAAAATAGAATAGAATATCTGAAGTCAACAGTCAGCACGATATATAAAAATAAAACACCAGAAACAATCCTATTACTATCTAGACTAAAGCAAGTGTGCCAGGCACTAGAGGTTCAGGACAATTCAATATATGTATTTATTTATTTGACAGACAGAGATCACGACTAGGCAGAGGGGCAGACAGAGAGAGGAGGAAGCAGGCTCCCTGCTGAGCAGAAAGCCCGACATGGGGCTCCATCCCAGGACGCTGAGATCATGACCTGAGCTGAAGACAGAGGCTTAACCCACTGAGCCACCCAAGCACCCTCAGGCCAATTCAATAATTAACAACCGGTTTCCTGGGGGGGGGACAGTTTATTATAAATTTTATTGATATGATTTGTAATTATATATGATTTAGCAATCCTAATAAAATATACAATACTCTTTATTGTGAATTCCATATAGACAACTGACTTTCACAGAGCGCTTTCTTAATCATGGATCGGAGGTTAGCAAACTCGCCTTGCAGGCCAAATCAGTCCATGTCCTGTTTTTGTACACCCTGCAAATTAAGCATGTTTTTTACATTTTTGAGTGGCTGAAAAAAAATCAAAAGAATTATATTTTGTGGCACAAGAAAATTATATGAAATTCAACTTGCAGTATCCACAAACAAAGTTATACCAGAATCAGCCCTACTCGTTTGTGTGCTGTCCACGGCTGCTTTCCCCCTGCAACAGCAGAATTAGTAGTTGCGACAGGGGCATATTGCCTGCAAGGCCGAAAACATCTACCATCTTGCCCTTTACGGGAAGAGGTGCCAACCCCTCGTCTAGACGATCAACAGAAGAATAAATCAAGCCCGAATTTGTAGCATTTGCCAATTTCCAGGCTAAGTGCTCCGACTGTGGCCAACTACCACTATGGCATCGATCTATTCAGAGCTGGGAGGAAAGCTCCAGAACACAGCATTGGGTTGTGCCTCGGCCTTCCAGGTACAGCACCTAGAAATAACCCCAAGACCATAGATAATGAGAAGGCGCAGTAGAATAACCAGGACGTGATGAGTTGTATTTATAACTTTCTTCCTAATGTAGCTTACTTCACTGTAAATTTACAGTCTAATCTTACTAATGGCTGTGTGTGCAAATGACGAGTTTGGCGAGGATGCGGGGAAAGGGGAACCCTCCTACATCGTTGGTGGGAATGCAAGCTGGTGCAGCCGCTCTGGAAAACAGCATGGGAGTTCCTCAAAAAGTTGAAAGTAGAGCTACCCTACGACCCAAGAATTGCACTACTGGGCATTTATCTGAAGGCTATAAACAAAGTGACCAGAAGGGGCACCTGCACCCCAAAGTTTATAGCAACAAAGTCCACAAGAGCCAAACTATGGAAAGAGCCCAGATGTCCCCTGACAGATGCACGGATAAAGAAGATGAGGTCCACATACAACAGAATAACACTCGGGCATCCAAGAGAATGAAATCTTGCCATTTGCAATGACTTGGATGGAACTAGAGGGTATTAGGCTAAGTGAAATAGTCAGAGAAAGACAATTATCATATGATCTCACTCATATGTGGAATTTAAGAAGCAAAACAGAGGATCATAGGGGAAGGGAAGGAAAAATAAGATAAAAAACAGAGAGGGAGGCAAACCGTAAGAGACACTGAACTGTAGGAAACAAACTGAGGGTGGCTGGAGGGGAGGTGGGGTAATTGGGGGATGGGCATTAAGGAGGACACGTGATGGAATGAGCACTGGGTATTGTATGCAACTGATGAGTCACTGAATTCTACCTCTGTAAGTAAAAATAAAAAATGGCTGTGCAAGCTTGCAAAATTCCCCCAAATTCAGCCATTGTCTTACCAGCCAGTCCCAGCACCACCACCTATATGGAGTGACCAATGGTATGACAGAGATGTCAGCCCTCTGGCCTGTGCCCACAGCAGGTTGCACAGAAATGGGAAGGACGCCCTTGTCTGTGCCCACCCTTCCTCCTGGTCCTTCATGCCCCTCCCAGCTCCAAAGTGAAGGTTTCGTTCACAGCCTTTGCCGTATTCAGGGACCCACCTGTCCCCTACCTTCATGCACACAGCGTCCTCTCTGCAAATCTTACTCCCCCAAAAGGCAAACCCTACAAGGAGAATCCCTAGTTGGGACAATCACCTGTCCACAGAGCCACCAAATGCAGCCAGACTCAGGGAGCCTCATCACAGGTTTTACGGGAACAAGCACGCTGACAACATTATAAATTTGGTGTAATTACTGTTTCTCAAAAGTAGGATTTTTTTGGAACTCAAAAATAAGGATTTGAAGATTCAAAAATACCATGGAAAAACATGCCTTTAATATTAAAATGTATTACAAACAATTACTAATATGGTATGATACTGGCAGAGAATTATTCAGAGTCTAGAAAGCTCAGAAATGGACTCCAGTGTAAACCATGACGGCCTGCGTGCTAAAGCCTGAAGCTCTGTGTCCCCCTCCAACTGATGTGTTGAGCCGAGCCTCCCAGGGGATGTACCAGGAGGAGGCCCTTCGGGAGGTGATAGATCATGAGGGCACTTCCCCCCCTTAGAAGAGACTGCAGAGAGCTGCCTTGCCCCCTCTACCATGTGAGGACCCAGTGGGCAGACAATCATCTGTGAACAAGCAACATGAGCCCTCATCAGACACCAGAGCTCTTGGTGCCTCAATCTGAGACTTTCAGACTCCAGGACTGTGAGAAATAAATTTCTGCTGTTTTTAAGGCACCGAATCTATGGGATTGTGTGATAACAGCCCACACTGGCTAAGACACTGTTATAAATGGTATTTCAAATCTGTGGGAAAAAATAGATTTTTAAAACTAATAGCACAGGGGTGCCTGGGTGGCTCAGTCATTAAGCATCTACCTTCAGCTTAGGTCATGATCCCAGGGGTCCTGGGATTGAGCTCCGCATGGGGCTCAGTAGGAAGCCTGCTTCTCACTCTGGCACTCCCCCTGCTTGTGTTCCTCTTTCACTGTCTCTATGTCAAATAAATTTTAAAAATAGCTTAAAACTAACAGCACAGAGGAACTGCTGAACTTGCTCGTAGGCGTCAGGTGGTGGAGTATATTGGATTTTTACTTGTTACTATTTGTCAAAATTAATTCCAGTTGTAACTAACCTATAGGAGTAAAAAGTTATAATAAATATATCAAGAGATACAAGGAGGCATGTTAGTAGTTTTGTGGAAAATTACTTTCTAAGCATGACACTAAAGGCAAAATCCATAAAGAAAAAAAAAAGATACCCATAAACAGAAGCATCTAAATGAGAGAGACAAGTGATAAACAAGGATAATATTTAAATACAGAAGACGAACAGAGAACAAAGATTAATAGTTCATACACATACAGTTCTTGGAAACAAACAAATTCAAGCAACAATAAGAAACATAGATAAGGGGACGCCTGGGTGGCTCAGTTGGTTAAGCAGCTGCCTTCGGCTCAGGTCATGATCCCAGCGTCCTGGGATCGAGTCCCACATCGGGCTCCTTGCTCGGCAGGGAACCTGCTTCTCCCTCTGCCTCTGCCTGCCATTCTGTCTGCCTGTGCTCGCTCTCTCTCCCTCTCTCTCTCTCTGATAAATAAATAAAAAATCTTAAAAAAAAAAAAAAAGAAACATAGATAAGGACAAACACAGGCAATCCACAAAAAGGACAAAGAGAAGTGGCCAATTAACATTTAAAAAAACCTGGACTTCCCATAATTTTCAAAGAAGCATAAAATTGAAATCACAAGAAGATATCCTTTCAAATCTGACTGCCAGAAATGACGGACTCCAGCACTGCCCAGGACACGAGGAAATGGGCTGGTCTCACGCACTATCGGCGGGAGCAGAAATGACACACATCCGTCCTAGGAGACCGGCAGGACCAGGTGTGAGACATGCACACCCGGCCGGGAGGCACCAGCCCTGGAGGCAAAGACCCAGCTTGCGGCATCGTTAGAATGGCAAAAAGTTGGAAACAACCAAAAGGTCCAGTGAAGGAATGGGTTGAGAATTTTCTATAGAGATACACAACTGAAGATTTAAACCTCAAGACATAGTGGGGTTGCTCCATAGTCACTGATACGTGAAGGTGTCTGTGATATTTTGTGGCGTGGAAGGAAGGCTACAAAAAAGCTTGCATCACATTGTCCCAAATACATAAACATGCTTATGCCCGCATGTAAATAAACACAAAGGCACGTCCGGAACAAAGCGAAGTGTGGGAATGTCAGGTGCCTTTTACATTATTTTGTCTGGGGCGTCAAATTGAATGTCAAATGGAACGTGCATGTGTGTGCAAGGGGCCTGCGGCCCTCCAACAGCTGTGAGCAGCTGTCCAAACTTCTGCGTGCGTGAAGGCCTTGCCCGGAGAGGTCGTTCCTAGCAGCGGGTCTGAAACCCACTTCCCATCTCATGGACGGCCCTTTCGGGCCTATCTAATCAACAGAGAGCTAGATTTGGGCTGTTTCCACTTCCTAACCTCTTCCAATTTTGAAGTCATTGGTTTTTAAAAGGGACTCCAGGAGAGAGAGAAAAGCTCGTTAGTCAGCCCGGAGTTAAAAGGCAGGAGCTTCAGCTGAATTCCAGCTGCAAGTAACTGAGCGGATGTTGGCCTGGGGAGGGCGAGGGAATCGGGTACTCTGGGGTCATCATGGCTTATGTTGTGGGAAAACTGAGAAAGCAATTCCAACGCCTCAAGGAGAAAGTTGCACGTTAGCGCGAACTAAAGGACGAGTGGAAGTACAAAGCCAAGACGACCAGGACACTGGCCTTCTGTAAAGAGCGGCGACAATTATGGCAGAGAGGTGGGGAAACCAGCAAACAGAGAACGATTCAGTTGCTCTGGGACGTGGGGTATACAAGAAGCACTGTGTGAGAAGGTGGAAGGGCTGTGAGATTAAGCTGTTAAGAAATTAACAGTTTAAATACCGTTCATATGAGTGTTTCGCAAACAGAGAACTCAAACTTGCTTTCCAGAGATCACAGGTGCTTTATGAGAAATTTTACATCTCGCACTTGAATTTTAATTTAATTTTTAAATAACTCATAAGGGGACACTTGGGTGGCTCAGTCAGTTAAGTGTGGGGACTCGATTTTGGCTCAGATCAGGATCTCAGGGGCATGAGATCGAGCCCCACATCCAGCTCCGCGCTGGGCATGGGGAATTTGCTAATGATTCTGTCTCCCTCTGCCTCTGCCTGCACGCTCATGTACTTCCCCCGGCTCAAATAATCTTAAAAAAAAAAAAAAAAAAAAAAACTCCTAAAATGGATCTAGATGGTCTCCTTATGCCTGAATGCTACCACTCTATTTCGATGTCAGTGTGTGTTTGTCAGCACCGTGGCACGAGGTAAGACACTGATGAAAGCGCCATGTGCCATACAAACCATTTGTGTGGTTTGTTCACATTTGTTCGTACATCTGAGCTGAAGACGTGAGCTCTTGCACTCCGTACTTTGCTCAGCTCCATGCAAACACATCTGAAAACGTAGAATGTATCATTGTCTAGGAATGTAACGTGTCAGAACTGAGTCTAGGTAAGACAGAAAACCCAAGCATATCCATTTTCATAGAGGAAATGGGAGATCGTCGGATACGCCCTCCCGCAAGAGGTTCAGAGGGCAACCCTAAGGGAAGCACCAACTCTGCAGAGTAGTAATCAGACGGGCCAAAGCAGAGAAGGATGGACGGACAACACGAGTGACATCAACCAAGACAATGAACACCGTGTATGCCAAAGTCACAAAGGAACACATACCACTGGGACCAGGGGCCCCTATTTGGAAACAGTAAGTAAGATTCCAGAGGGAGCAGATTTTCACCTCATGAAGGTACCAGAGGCAGGCGAAAATGGGCTTTGATGCGGCAACTTTCTGAATCATGGGAAGTTCTCCACATTTCCCATCCGCTCCTCTCCCCGCGGCCCCCACCACACACACATGCTGAAGAAAGCTAGTGCGGCTGGTCCAAGGGGCAGAGTTTGGGAGGGAGGGAGAGGAGGCAACAACGTTGAAGAGAATGTTTACATTTTGGTACCAGTTTGGGCCCTTCAAATCCCAAATCAGCATCTGGGAATGTACTTGTCATGTCACGTAGTTTTCACTCTGAGTTCCTTCTTCTCTCCCGGGACCTTGCGGAGGCCCTTCCAGCACAACGCTGGTCACCCAGTGCCTCGCTCCCTGGCCACGCCAGCCTCTGCCCGTGTGGATTTCCATGCTGCCGCAGGCTTCCACACTTACTATTTACGGCACTTTCTCTCTCTCCACGGATTCCTTGTGGACATGATCTTCATAGGTGTCCTGGGAATCGCCTATCATACACCAGAGACCGCAATTTGCCCAAGATCTTGTATTAGGTCAAAAGCTTCCCATCCTACAGGTGATTAGAACCAGTCCCTACAACTATTTCCAATGCAAGAATTTGTCATCCTAAAACAATTTGATTTTATAGTCCTTATTCTGGTAATCTTATTAAATTTATACGATGTCAAATGTCAGGGCTTAAAATCTCTCAGGGAGGTTGTGACCAGGATACTTAACATACTATTCTCAAGTGCTAAATTTAAATGTATATATAAAGAAATTATTATTTTCAAATTTCTATCATTTGAAATAGTATGGTTCTGGGAACTATTAAAAAGAGATTGAATGAAAGTTAAACTCATTTAATAGCCTGGAGATAGGACAAAATAAACAAAGAATAGTTTTTGAGACTTCTACCAAGGCAGTTAACACCGTAACAGTTGAGAACCCAAACTGTGGTATCAAAAGAATTGTGGACTTTTTTTTTTCTAAGATTTTACTTATTTATTTAACAGAGAGAGAGAGAGAGAGAGAGAGAGAGAGAGAGCGAGCGCACAAGCAGGGGAGCAGCAGGCAGAGAGAAAGGGAGAGGCAGGCTTCCCTCACAGAGCAGGAAGCCCAACTCGGGGCTCGATCCCAGGACCCCGGGATCATGACCTGAGCCAAAGGCAGATGCTCAACTGACTGAGCTATCCAGCTGCCCCCAAAAGAATTGGATCTTAAGTCTAATATTACCAAGTTCATTACCAAACCTGTAAAATGGGATGCAGGTGTGGCTATAAAGGCATCATTAAGAGGTCCTTGTGATGATGCAATTATTTTGTATCTTGACTGTATTTGTCAATATCCTCATTATAATATTTTACTACAGATTTTCAGCATATCATCACTGGGAAAGGCTGAATAAAAGATACACAAGAACTCCTACAACTACACGTGAATCTGTAATTCTCTCCGAATAGTTTAAAGAAGTTATCCTATGCAATTACGTATCTTCCCTAATTTCCATGATGAGTGAAATAAAGCGAACTAGACTACAAATAACTTTAAATTTAGCAATGACATAACCAGAAGGTGGCACTGTTACCACATGACCGTAGTCCTGTGGTGACTATGTGACTATGGTCACATAGTAAGGCACTACTCACTTTAAATGTCCGGAAAATGGAATACTAATTTTATCAATCAAAACTGTAAATGCTAACCCCAATTCAGTAATATTTTCAGTAGGTCTTAGATGAGGTTTGCAAAAATATAATTTCATAAATCATTAAAAAATAAAAATATACAAATAATTAATTTGGGGTCTGTATAACATGGATAAGATTGCAAATGGAAAATACAAACTCATCAAGTGTATTTTCATCATGTCTGATGTAGACTGTCATACCCGTAGAAAGACAAGGAAAATTCTTACCAAATCTGGTATTAATTCGTTATGTCTCTGCACTTTTTAATACAAGTATTTCCTGCCTCACCTACTGTTGTTTTGATAAAAGTACAAGAACCACTTAAAGAAAATTCCCGAAATGCAGCTAGAAGGGGAAAAAAAAAAGGCTGAGAAAGGGATTTCTATTTTTGTGAAAGCAACAAAGTTTAGAACTTTCTTGTTTTGGGTCTTTTTAAAAAATAAAAAGCATTTAAAATACTTTTCAGGGAAAGAAAATTAAGTTGCACCAGTTAATAAAGATTACTAAGAGATGGCCTTCATCCAATTCCATCATTATTCGATGCTGCCTATACAGCAGATACGGACTCTCTGTTACCAATAGTGGGTCTGAAAAAAATAACCTCTAACATGACAACGGCCCCTCTGAGAATCAAAACGCCCTCTGTCCTCCCCCTCCTTGGTCGTGCCATGTCCAGTCTAACCAGTAACCAAGCAGAGCAAAAGCAGCCTGGACAATTCAGAGATGCTTTGAAGCTAACATGTGTCACAGTACTTTTGAGGACATGTTTTTCTTTTGCTTTAGTGAAGCAAAATAAGCAAGCCCTTTTTTCCAAAACCAATCATCTTTCCTTGTACAGATATATCAAACTATGCCTTTCAAAGGTTACCAAATAATTAGTCTGTCCTTAAATATGTAACTTCCAGTCAATCACCCATATTTTCTACTAATTCTACTACCTGTTCACACCAGAGCGGAACCAAACCAAATGAGAAGTAAGTTAGAATTTTGAGTTTATTCTCAAGTCATTACAGTGTTCAACCAGTTTGACATTATAAAGATAACAGACATAAAAGTAAACACTGGGAAGCACACGTACATTCCCATTCTGAAAGAAGACATGTTATATATACAGAAAAAAAATGCAGCAAATATTAAGGTATTCAAAGTGATTTGTTGACAATTCAGATGTGACATATTTACAAGAAAAGTATAAGTTTTAAAATAATTAAATAATCTTCATAGAATTATAAAAGTATTGAGATAAATATTAGAGGAGACCCTGACAATCACAAGAACATTTTCCTATGCTACTTAATACAAGGGCAGTTCTATAAAAAGTCCCAAAATAGAACCAGTATTTTGCCACTATGAAATATATCAAATTACCAATACCAAAATATGCTGAAATGAACATGCAATGTAGAAGCTGTACCAAAGAAAAAAGCATGAGGCTCCTAAATATTGCAAACTGTCTACACAGGATTTCTTAGGTGTGTTCATGAAAAAGTAACTTTCAAAAGAGCCATTATAATGGATACGTTGGCAGAAAAAGTGATAGCTACTTAAAACTTTCCATCTACCATTTTCCAATGTAGCTGCAAAAAAGGAAAAAATAGAAATATAACTTTTTAAAATATTAGCTTATGAATAAAAAAGTTGAGTGGTGCACTTAATGCATTTAGATTTTTAAACTGATTCCATAATTCCCCTATAACAGATGGTAACCTCTGGACCCCACCACTGTAGTAGGAAATCTCTCTCCTTTTCTCAAACCAGACATCATCTTAGAAAATGCAAAGGAGAAAAAGGGACACATATGAATTCATAACAAAACAGCACAGTAAGATGGTAAAATATCATAAAAATAGCAGCATGTGAAATTCAAGACTAGTTTCTTAAAGCAAATGTTTAAGACTCAACTGTAAAAATGGTACTTCAAACTGGTCTATTACTCAACGCTTGAAACTAAGGGTTTTTAGAGCGGTGCTGACATTTACGATATCCCTGTGATTAAACATATACTCCAATTTGTGTTTTACAACATCTCTATTGCACACGTAGGAGAATAAAAGCATCCTGGCATCTTGACCATGAGAAGATATCTTACTGAGCACATTCAACTATGCTACTGAAAATTAATTTTATCCCAATGTTAAAAACCGATCACGTAGGACTTCTGAGCACATTATTCCAACAACATCCTCCAAGAGGAGAATACACAGGCGCTTGAATAGAGGTTAATCAGGGACAAAAAGGGGAGGCTGCAATCACACAGCTAAGGGCAGAGTGTCTTTACATATACACTTGAGGTCTTTCACTGATCCAAATATAGAAATAAGAACTATTTATAAAACCTTGATATGAAAATCAGATCACCCAGAAATTTCACACCAAATCATTTTCACTGTTTCATAAAAGCAAAGACTGCTGCAAGTCCCAAGTTTTTTTCCAACTCATGTCGAAGACACAGCTGTGTGACTTCTAATTTCCACCCCATGCAACCTACAACCCTCACTAACAGGTCCAACGATCTCCTCTACACAACACTGGCCACTCACCTCAACGCCCAGAGCAACAGAGATGGTTATCGTTTCCAAGCTGTCCACACTGTAGTATAAATTTTACAGCACCACAGACGTCATGATTTTAGATATCTTAGTCTGACAATATTTCATTCAATAATATTCACCAGTAAGAATATGTAAATATCAAGCATCTAATAGGAAATCTAAGTAGCATTTTAAAAACAACCAAAATAATTAATATGCATTTTTAATGTTTTAAGTTGTTAAACATTTAAACTGTCAAATTCACTAGGAAAAAATACCACACACACATTTTCATCACCCAAAAGAGAGCACACGAAGCTTCAGACAGTTGATACTGAAACAGGTTTTTTTCTCGTGTTGTGTTTTTTTTTTAAAGAAATTACATTTGGCCACTCCCTAGATTCTTGGTTTACCAGCTTATAAAGAGTACATCAAAGAGGCAGTATAATATGTGTATTAAAAACCATTTCGTCCTCTATCATCTTTGGCTAGAAGGGCCGAGGAGGCAGGTGAGGCTCCACGCGCTTCCGTCTCACACGTCACTGACCGGAAGGCTCGCGTCATCCAAGTCCACGGGGTCACAGTCCTTCTCCTGAGGGCCATTTCTACTTCGAGGTTTTAGCAGCGCTTGTTCAGTCACTTTGGAAGCTGGTTCTCCTGGAGAGACAGTCTGGACCTTGAAGTTCCCTGGCTTGACCTTGGCAAGAGATTCGTAAAATCCTCGCTTCTCCACGGTAAAGCTTGAGACCAAAGAGTTGCTGCGAGAGGCTGCGGAATGTGGGCTGGCGGCTGCGCCGGCAGAGCGGCAAGCGGGTTTGGATTCGGAAGCACAGCTGGGATGCTCCTGCAAAGACGGGTGGTGGTCAGACGCAGGCAAACAGTAACGACAGCATTAGTAACTCAGTGTGAGACTTTCTTCTCTGAAAAACAAACGAAACACACACACACACACACACACACACACACACACACACACAGAGAGAGCAGAAGCATGAGCCATGCAGCATACATGTGCAAGTTCTTTCCCAAAGCAATGCATTTTTAGAAGTGAGGTTAAAGCCGTGACAGTCGACAACCATTTCCACTAAGAAACCAGTTCTGTCACCAAAGCTTTGCCACTTGAAGACTCGGGCAGCCTACCCTGGGGTGCAGGGCTCCAGCTGCAACCGAACTGTGTTTAAGAAGGGGGCCTAGCAGCTCTGCCATCCTATTTAACAGCATCTTCTCAATCAACACTAGGAAAATCCTCCCACACATTTTAGGAAGATTAAAAAAAATTAAAATGCAGAATGTAAAAAGGAAAGGCCATATTTCTTTAGTAAGTGGAACTTACTGTTTTCCAAACCTACGGTTTTCTCTGACAGTCTGACAAATTTCGTTTCTCATCCCTGAATTTTGCTGCAACCAGTAGTGGCGCAGTCTTTTCACTGTTCCTTTCACGGCACTTTCTTAGTTTTGAGTATGTCATACATTCATACGGTTAAAGGTCTTAAAGGCAGCAAAGGGTACATATTTAATCACTTATTAAAACTGGAGAAATAACTATCAGTTGTGAATCTTAATTCTAATTTGCTTCTAATTAAGGATATCCTTAATATGACCATTCCAAATGCATTGCCATACAGTTCTCAGCATACTGCGTTCACGTATGATACTAGTGGCTTGAAAACAAAGTGCTACAAATTGACAAAACACTATAGATTCCCAGGAGCTGGCTTAATTTCACCTGAGATTTAAAATGTCATGCAAAGTATAGTAACGTAGAGTTTATCCAATGTATATGCATGCACGAGTCTGCATATGCTATTAGAACAAGGGTGCGGTTAAATGGTGTAGTATAAAAAATTTCAAAATACATAAAATACGGAAGTTGAAACTTGTGGCAATTCAGGAAACTAATTTTTAGAAAACAGCTTAATGTGACTTTTTCAATTAGTAAGGTTCCATTCTTTTCATGATTTATCTTTTTCATCATTGTTTAAATATGCACATCCAACCGGATGACTGCAGTGAAATAGTTTGCGTTAGTGTCGACGAAGTCAGTTACGGTAACTGCAAAGGGCAGTTTGGTTAACTCAACTTTCTATGATCAGGTGTAAGTAGTGAGTGAGTCCGGGCCCTCTAGTAAGAAGGCACGTTTGCGTGAGAGCCCACATACGTGCTGCATTCACCAGTTCTTGATGTATACCTCTGTATACAAGGATTCGACAGCCTTCTGGCCTGCCGCATCTGGAACACAGTGCAAAGCTAAGATTAGAGTTAACCTATACCGGGGAGAGGGAGGAAAAGAGAAAGTTCTGCTGACAGTTACAGAGTCCACTTTGCCCCCACCACAAAGCACAAAACACAGGTGCCCTTCTCCAGTGTTTCCTCTTCCCAAAGACACTGTTTTTTGCAGAGAGTCCCATACCTGGCGGCTGGAAAGGTCACATAAAACACAGGCAGTTACAAAATTAATACTATGAAAGTGACTTCTAAGATATTCCAAAAAAGGATATAAGGAGAGTAACTTAAGAAGTGAGAAACTTGGACTTGTATTTACTGATCTGTAGTTATCACTACCAGGAAACTATTTAAAGGCAGAATTACTACTAGAAAAATACCAAAAGTGCAGAACATCTGGCATTAACAACAAATTTGTAGAAGGTAATAAAGGCTTTCATGCTACACGTGAGACTACATTCTGCAGACAGAAGTGCTACATTTCAAGACACTTAACGTTCTTTTTTCTCGGGACACCTGGGTGGCTCAGTAGTTTAAGCGTCTGCCTTCGGCTCAAGTCATGATCCCAGGGTCCTGGGATCCAGTCCCACCTTGGGCTCCTTACTCAGCAGGGAGACTGCTTCTCCCTCTGCCTGCTGTGCCTCCTGCTTGTGTTCCCCGTCCCCATCCCAATAAATAAAAAAAATCTTAAAAATTTTTTTTTCTATTCCTCAGTAGAGATGAGAGACCACTGACCAAAGTATTCTAAAGCCAAATCTTATTCCTATGATGTTCTTAAACATGATAAGTTAAAAACATTTTTCTTATTTCTGAAAATGTTTAACATTTCAATTTTATTATCATGTTACCACAAAGACAATTCTGATAGTGAAAAGCGGCAGGTTTTTAAATTACCCTACCAGAAAATGAAAATGAGACTATGCAATGGAAAATAGTGGCTGAGAACAGGAAATCGTATTAATTCTGGGTTCAGCTGTTCAAAGGTCTTAGGGCACTAGTAAGTTAAAAAAATCCTCAACTAAAATTAGAGGGAGTGAAGAGGAAATTGAGGCTTTCAGCAAACTGTGTAATGCTACAACCTCAGGTGCTTTACAGGATTAGGCCACATCCCATACTAAGAATTTGTCAAGTTGTAACAAATCTAGACCTTGTACAAGTAAGAACTCCTAAAACAAAGCAAGGAAATGTTCATTCTTTAGTTGCCCTGCTTGTGCATTTAAGACAATACAATGCACAGAAAGTTATGTATACATAACACTACAAGGAAGCATTAAATTAGAAATGCATTATTTTTTTGCAAGTCCAATTGGTATGAAAGTCAACATGCAAATAAATCTCAATACAGAACAAAACCAGAAGGATTAGGGGGAGAGGAAGGAAAATAACTCGACAGGATGGCGGGAGGGGGGGCTCGGGAGTATCACCCCAGAGAACAGGGAACGTACAGAAGACGCTGACCGGCCAGGCCCCCGCTGGGCTACAATGGCACCAGAGACTGCTTTAATCCAACTGTGCATCTCCTCGGGACTATCAGCCTAAGGGAGAGAAAGGACTCATTCAGTTAGTTCGTCCTCAAAATCAGTTCCTATGTCTACAGATCCAGTGTGCCCATTCTGGTAAATTACAGAGTCAACAACAAAATCATTGCAAGGCAATGCTTTCCAAAAAATTTTAGAAATCACTTTTTAAAGCCAGGTTTTGCAGGATAAGTTATTATAGAGACAAAAGTTGGACACCTGATATTTTAAGATCAGACACATCAAAAAGCGTCAACATGAGTACTTCTGGAGAGAAGATGAGAGGAAGAAGTCAAAGACAAACCTCATCTTGCTCTATCTACTGCTATACTGTCTGTTACAAGAGTATTTATGTAATTGTGTGGTTAAAAAACATTTTGACATCATTTTGTATATTACTCTCCTAGAAATCTTTTCTAGTACTACACTAAATACTGAAACTCTGGTAGTCCTATTCCAAAGTAGCATATTCCTTGATAGGATCTTGCTTCCCAATGTGAATTTAAAACTTTACTATGACTTTAAATCCAATTAAACAGAGATCCTGCCTTTTACTTATGTCCAAAGATTTTAAGTCACAACATGTTCTTTTGAACCAATGATTATAACAAGGACTTTTAAAAGGAAAAACTCAAATCAGGAAAGATAAAGCACAAATCTAGAAATCAATGTGGCAAAAAAAAGGAGTTTAAAAACGTTGATACTCTGATGGCCACTCCTGATCTAGAAACTTAACCTAAAGAAGAAATCAAGGCAGACTTAAGCACACAAATGTTCACTGTAAGGGCCTGCCCCTCTCAGAAGAACTAGCTTGTGGACCCCGGAAGTAGGGGCGGGGCAGGCCGGGTGAAGACGTCCAATCGGTGTGGCGTGGGTATATCCACGGGGTGAATTAGGATTCAATTGGCCGCCTGTGTAGGGGCGGGGCTCAACCACCCCCATAAAGGTTGGTTGCGAGGCTGGCGAAAAGGAGAAGGAGGAAGAAGAAGCAGCAGAAGAGTCGGCGGGAGAAGAAGAAGAGTTGTAACAGCTCTTGTAAGAGCTATAAGTGCCGCCAGCGGTCCCGCGCCACCAGCACCCCGACGCCTGCGGCCCCGAGACGCCAGCGCCCCGAGACGCCTGCGCCCGATGCCAGCAACCCCGCCCACACACTGCAACCCTCGGCAGCGGCACCGCAGGGAACGGCCTAGACGGCAGCAACCTCGCCGGGAACCCTGAGCCGCTGCCTCGCCGGAGCGGTGTCATTCCGGGGAGCGGCTTCGTCAGGGAAGAGGCCTCCTCGGTGAGCGGCCCTGCGGGAGCAGCATCATCAGGGAAGAGGCTTCCTCCAGAGCGGCCTCGCCGGAGCAGCCTTGTCAGAGTGGCGTCATGGGGAGCAGGATCTGTGTCATCGGTGTTGTCCTCCCTGTCATCATCGCTGTCGTCATCGCCTCTTCTTGGGAGCGGCTCCAACTGGGGAGCGGCCTCATCTGCGGAGCAGCCTCGTCCGGAGCGGCCTTCTGGGGAGTGACCTTGTCGGAATCATCATCGTCGTCTTTTCGTAAGAGACAGCCCTGACCGGTCAGTTTGATTTTTGATGCTTGGCGTGAAATAAAGCTCTGTTTGATTTTCGCTTTATATCCGTCTCGTTCCTTTGATCACGGACCCTAACATTCACCACCACATTATTTATCATAGTAAATATACAAAACTATGTAAATAACCAGTTAGAGGAGCAGAGAAACAGTTGAACTGCGGAACATTCACATAACAGAACACATAACAGAACATTGTTATAAAAATATACCCCTTTAAGAAGACACTAAAATAAGAATGATTTCCTGAATGTGGGATTTTGTGTGCTTTATATCTTTTTCTTCGTATTTTTTTATATTTTCCAAATTTTATGCAATCATCATATGTAACTTTTATAAAACAAAAACAAATGTTCTTTAGAAAAAAAAAACTTTCAATCTAACTAGTTTGCTGTATAAGTAAAAGGTGTATTTTAAACTTAAATACAGGATGCCTGTCTCCCACCTGTGGGCTCCACTGTCTGTTTTTATTGTGGGTATTTTAGACCCGGTTTCTAAAATTACCAAAAATGATACAATCAAAATTCCAAAATATGTGCAAAAATAATCCAAACTGAAAGTTAGCATCTAAATTAAAACAGCACTTCCCTTCCCACAAATACTATTTAATTCTATTCTGCCACTCAGAACAGAGTGCCCCTATCTGCTAAAATGACCTACCAATAATTTTACATGTAACTTTTTTTTAAGTTGTGAATTACAGCTGTCATGTTTTTCTTTTCTTATTCACATAAGCAACAAGTTTATTTTTATTTACTTCACCTCCAAAATTATTAGTCTCTTGGTAAGAGGATCTATAATCTCCAAACTCACCTGCACATAGAAAGTTCGAGACGATGTTACAATTTCAAAGAGATTGTCCCTCATCATTATGTCACTGTCAACAAAAACAAACGTCCAATTGCACGTAAATAGCAGTTGTTGGATAGTGTGTGTTTCACTTGTTTATCTAGTACCAAATATACGTCAGTAAGAGAATAAATAGAGGTAAAATACTGGTATAATTTAACAAAACCAAATTAGCAACCTTTTCAATTTATTCTTTACATATTTTATATAGCTATATATATATTTTTTAAAAGATTCCTAAAGACGTATAAAATTCAAAGTTTTCAATGGCGAATTAATCAGTCTGCTCAAAGACACACTGGCATAGTTAACACATTTTTCTTACAATGCCCTATTATGTAGCAACTTCCAAATACTAAAATAAGTAATACATCAATCTGTCAAATATGATAGAAGTTGTTCATATTAAATATTTTCCTTCCCATTAATAAGCCTAGGGATTGTTTCTTAACTTTCAGTTTTCAAATAAAACAAAAAATATCTCGATACTTTAATCTGAAGATTTTGTAAGTTCAAGTATATCCCAACTACAAATAAGAGTTTAAAATAACCCTAGAAATAACACAGAAAAATATCATCTGTACACATCAATCAAACTAAGGCAACATTGAGTATTAATAAGTTGTGCCAGGAACTAAGTGAGAGCTGGTGCTTACCTCTGCTTACATTCCTGGACTTTATGAACCTCTTTAAGTGGTATTACACGGAGGGGTTCTTTTTCCTGGCAAAAAAGCAAACAGATACATGAGGTATGTTCTTAAAATCCTTTTAAGAATTAGCTGTCTTACTTGGAGATCCGTATGAAAACTGTGCTTCTTTCTTGAAGCACATCTAAGACCTAAGACCTAAGACCCTCCTGAACCATCTAGCATCAGAAGAGACCAAACACTAGAACCTTATACACACTGTAGTTTGAAACAAGGAAACTGGCATATAACCCTTATTCACATTATTTCTGGTCTTAATGACAGTGGAGCTTACTAAAAGCCATTAAACCATCAGACTTTCCCCTGATGGGACTCCTATGCACCCTGTAGGTGTAATGCTTCCTCTTCTGGAATGTTTTTTAAATACAGAAGGCACCAGAGTAGCAAATACCCAGATTCTTTGAATTACATTTCTCATTTAAAGACTATCACTTTTATATGAATACATTATTTTAACAAGCACAACTTATTGAACATTTACTAAGTGCCACAACATCTGCTAGTTTTTAAACACGTTACCTCACTTAAACTTTCCACAACCCCACAATGCATGCACTACTATTCACCTGAGGAAACAGAGCCCCAGACATTAAGCACCTCATCTAAGGTTACAAAACTAGATACAAGACACAACTAGTTCCTAATAGCATATTTATACTATACATTCCATGAAATATTATATGCCGTATTTCACTGAATATCACATCAGAAGTTTAAGACATACCATTATTTGATGCAGCACTAAGAAAAAACTAAACCATGCCAGAACACTTTTAAAAAGAAATCACGAATCTTTAGGTTTTAGAAAATAGTTCATTTCAAAATAATTTCAGACTATAAAAGGCTTACAAAAATAGTACAAAGAATTTCTGTGTATGTACTACCCTGTTCTCCAAGATGTTAAAATTTTACCCTTGCTAAATCATTCTGTTTGTGTTTATGTATGTGACTATGGTGTGTATACATATTCCTTTCCTGAAATGTCTGAAGGCAAGTCACAGCTAGGATGTACTTTACTACTGAATACTTGAGTGCAGATTTCCTAAAACAAGGATGTTCTCTCACATAACCTGGTACAATTAGGAGAACCAGAAATTCCACACCGCTGCAATACTGTTATCTAATCTACAGACCATCTTCAGAGCTCATTAACTGCCCAGCAGTATCCTCGACAAAAACAGGAAAACCATGGCTTTTCGGCTTCAGGGTTCAATATGGAATCAGACCTTGTATTTAACAGTCATGTCTCTTCATGTCCTTGACTGTTGAAGAGTTCTGCTGTCTTTTTTTCTCTTTCATGACCTTGATAGTTTTCAAGAGTCCAGGCCAGTTATTTTGTACAATGTCCCTTGATTTGGACTTGCCTGGTGTTAACCATGCTTGGATTCAAGCTGTACAGTTTTGGAGGGAAACCACCGATGAAATATGTTCTTCTCATCCCATCATTCTCAGGGAGTGCATGAGAGTGGTGTGTCCCATAACGAGGATGTTAATCCTCATCTCTTACCGTCATGTTTGCCAGTAACTAGAAAGTTATCCTCGTCTCCTTTGTTGTTATCATCTTGTGGGAAGATACTTGGAGCCTATGGAAGACCTAGTTTCCCCTCATTGCTTTGCCTACTAGTTTTATCAAATTCAAAGAATTCTTGCCTGAAACCATGACTACAGTAGCTGCCAACAGTGATTTTCCCCCTAACACCATCAATTCATCTATATATGGTAGCTAGAGTTTTGCTCTAAGGAAATGGTTTTCCTCCCATTTAAGTCATTTAATTAATTAATGAATAAAAATTCATTCATTTTTATTCCTATCATTATTTATGTAGGTGAACAAATTGTGGGAGTTTGGGGCACTGGAAGTCCCTGCAAGCTGGGTTTGCGTCCTTTTGGCATATCTCCATCATCCTCTGAGCCACTTCCTTATCTTCTGTCACAATTCACTTTCTGGGCTCAGCTTGTCCTATTCCTCCTGGCCCACCTCTGAAATCTGCCATCTCTCCAAGAGTTCACATTCCTTTTGTTAGAGAATAGCCCTTACACTTGTTTTGGGGGGAGAGGACTGCCCATCTCTTCACTCAACCATGGCTTTCTCATGAGAGATGAGAAGTAATATTTCTCTGAGGTTTTAACTTACGCTTCTTTAAGTATGAGTGATGCGGAATAGCTCATATACGTTTAAAGGCCATTTAAGTTTCTCCGTAGATGAACTGTCTATTCATATCTTTTAGTTCTTTTTCTACCAGATATTTTCTCTCTTGGTTTTCTCTCTGTAAACTTTGAACCAACCACAAACTTAGACAAAGGCTGAAAACACAACACAAAGACCTGACCTTCCTGTACCATTTCAGAGTGAGCTGCTGACCTGGCCCAATGACCCTACACTTTACAGTGTATTTCCCACAAAGACATCCTCTTATCACAATACAACCATGGAAATCAGGAAAGTGTCCCCCGAATGTCCTTTATTAAAACAAAAGAATTCAGTTCAGGATTGCTGGCTACATTTACTCATTTCATCTTTCTTTTCCTCAGCCGTTCTTGACTCCCACAGTCTTGACTCTACTGAAGTCTCCAGGGCAGGGCAGTTATTCTGGAGAAGGTTCCTGATTTCGGTGTGTCTGATCCTTCCTGAAGTCTAAATTCAGGTTAGGCGTCTTTGGCAGGAACATCACAGAAATGAGGCCACAACCTTCTCAAGCTATCCTGTCAGGTGGTAAATAACTTTAATTCCTCTCACCACTGATGAGCTCCACTCTACTCATTTGATAACTGGATTAGAGAGGTATCTGACTTTAGATTACAGTGGTAATTCTATCACTGTAAAGTTACTATTTCCCTTTTTGTACTTAATGTGTATTTTGTAGACAGGGACTTTGAAGCTTTGTGATCTCTGGTTCCTCATCTTACATACACAGACTCATGCATACACTCATTTATATCTATGTGGGTTCATGGATTCCTACTTTATTCAAAGGGCAATAATCTGTTACCAACATTACTTATTTTGATGCTCAAAATGCCCCCAACATGATAAAGTACAATGTTTTCAAGTTGGATTCTGGGTCCTTCTGACATGTCCCTAGCATTCTACGAATACTTCTTTTCTGATACAAGACATCGCAGTCTTAGTTTCTGTTCATTTCTCCTGTCTCAAGCTTTGTTATCTCACCATTTCTCCAGGAGTCTAGGTTCCTTTCAGTGGAAAAGGGTGGGTTTTTTCCAGGTGCACAGAGCTACAGAGTATATTAGATGCATATATACATAAGCACATGAATGCATTTACATCTATATTTAATTCTACATCTACCTGCATATGTTAAATGTTCACATTAACTCCAATCTAATATAAAAATTTTCTCCTTTTCCATATTTATTATTCCCTTTTTTGACAGAAACTTGGCTTTTAATATATTTCCTTATTTTATCAATAAGTACACACGTCCACATTCTCTTATCTCTGCCACCACCCTCTCTCCCAGTGTGGATGTGCTCTTCTCCCTACACCATGTTGGGCTAAAACCCCCAAGAAGATGGCCTCATCCTTCTTGGCCTGTGAATGCTGACACCAGGCTACTCTGGTTCTTCTGCTCCTGGCCCACCAGATGAATACCTACATTGATCTGCCTCAGCTAAAAATTGTTGGCCTGAATTGTTTGGGACTCATGGGAGGAAAAGAGAGCAGAGGGTAAGGAAGGACCCCCTCAATTTTTAAGATTCTTTAGGGATATTAATGTTTTCTCCCTGATATATATTACAAATATTTTCTCTAGTTTTTCAGTTGTGTGCTTAAATCCTCCACACCTACTAAAAAAAGCTTTTAACTCCTCTTATTTTAGAAATACATACATAAAATAAATTACATATTTATTTACATATGTAAATAAATACATACATAAAATAATTACAGAGAAAATACTATGTCTAGGAATTATTTCAAAATATGAAGGGGGAGGGGCACCTGGGTGGCTCAGTGGGTTAAAGCCTCTGCCATTGGCTCAGGTCATGATCCCAGGGTTCTGGGATCGAGCCCCACATCGGGCTCTCTGCTCTGCAAGGAGCCTGCTTCTCCTCTCTCTCTCTCTGCCTGCCTCTCTGCCTACTTGTGATCTCTATCAAATAAATAAATAAAGTCTTTAAAAACAAAAAAACCAACAAAATATGAAGGTGGAGTGGGTGGTGGTACCTAAGAAACAAAACTAGCCATGTGTTGATAATTACAAAATCCAGGTAAGGAATATACAGGGGTTCCGAATACTATTCTATCTACTTTCTGTCTAAACTTTTAAATGATCAAAAGGTTTTATAAAAAAGCCCTTTTCCACGCTGAACATCAATTTTTATCATCTGTCATTCTTTTTTTTTTTTTTAAAGATTTTATTTATTTGACAGACAGAGATCACAAGGAGGCAGAGAGGCAGGCAGAGAGAGAGTGGGGAGCAGGTTCCCTGCTGAGCAGAGAGCCTGATGCGGGGCTCGATCCCAGGACCCTGGGATCATGACCTGAGCCGAAGGCAGAGGCTTAACCCACTGAGCCACCCCGGTGCCCCTATCATCTGTCATTCTTGAGCCTATGGAGGTACATAAGCAAATTGGCTAAGGTTTTTTAAAACTTCACATTCAGATTCCAGCTCTTCCGAATCACTTTCTGACTCAGAGCCAACAGTGTCAACGTTTCTCACTCCATACCATTCTCTGTGTCAAAAAGAGTGTTGGGGATGCAGCATCTCTTAAGAATGCCCCACTGTATCCCCGAGATTTTCTTCACTGCAGGATCTGGTGCTGGGGTTTTCAGATCTTACGCAAGGGGCTGTGTGCACACAAGCAATGTCAACTACCGCAGAACTGCTGCTCGACCGCCCTCGCCTGCAGCAACTCTAAGACACCCCACGATTTCAGAAATGTTAAATGTGGGGGAAATGCACCCCTTATCTATTGGTATATTTACAGATTCTAGCTTTACCTGTGTTTTCTAAATGCTTAACACAGTCCTACATATACATGGCTGTCACTTCCCTCCCTCCTCTCTTAGTTCGGTATTCTTTTATCTCAAGTTTAATAGCATCATGTCTATATGCAGGTTTTCAAAATTTAATAAATGTTTGCATAACAGTTCTTGTCTCGTTATAATCACTGGGGGTGATAGGGGTACATGTCAGTTTCTCTGGCACAGTTGAACTCCTAAAGAAGGCCATCTTCTTTTTTTAAGATTTTATTTATTTATCAGAGAGAGAGAGGGAGAGAGGGCGAGCACAGGCAGACAGAATGGCAGGCAGAGGCAGAGGGAGAAGCAGGCTCCCTGCCAAGCAAGGAGCCCGAAGTGGGACTCGATCCCAGGATGCTGGGATCATGACCTGAGCCGAAGGCAGCTGCTTAACCAACTGAGCCACCCAGGCGTCCCAAGAAGGCCATCTTCTAACATCACTAACTGTTCTCTTCGTTCCCAGTTCCCAGGAGAGGGCACCAGAGCCATGGAGGGCTCAACGAATGTCTGTTGCATTAATGACTCTTTCTAAGAGTAGTGTCATTTATTAAAAGCAATGCATCACCCTACTAATCAGGCAACGTGTAGCCTTCTGAGACACCAAGTCTGATACTTTTTGAGCCAAGTAACTACTATTTCCAGTTGAGGCTCTTACAATTTGACGTCTGAGCAAGGCTAAATACCCATGTTAAAATGGCTATTCTTGCTACGCAATGCCAATTTCCATTTGAATATTCAAAAACACTTATTCATTATCTACCAAGTACCAGGTGCTGTGTTCATAAAAAGGGTATAAAAGAGATCTCTGCTCTCAAGAAGCTCACATAAGTAACTGGTAAAGACAAGTATGCATACAATTACAAAACACAATGGGCGGTATTAGGATACAAGTGGGCAACGGGCACCATGATGTGTAGGGAGAAGGCACTTAATCTAGAGTCTGAAAGACTTGCAGAAGAACAGACACCTGAGATGAACCTCAAAATATTCCTTTCCTATTCTCTAAATACTCTCCTGTCCAATACAGTACCACAAGCCATGTGTAATTATTTAAATTAAAATGGTTTTAATTTTAGAATTGAATAAAGCCAAGCTCCTCAGTCATACCAGCCATGTTTTCAGCATTCATCAGCCACATGTAGCCAGTAAACCTGGCCAACGCAGATATAGACCATTTCCATCAGTGTAGAAAGTTCTACTGGATAGGGCTGTTCTGGTGCCTTCATGCGAATAAAGTATATGTTCCCTACTCAAAGGTCCCATAAAACAGGAAGAGCCAGGACAGACATGTAAGGTATAAAAAGGCATTCAAATTATCCAACAATCTGTTGCAGAACTTGGGCTATGTGAGAAGAATATTTTAAATAAGGATGTTACTCAAACAAGTAAAAGAGAGAATTTCAATCTTTGATTCCACCTTCAGATAGGATAAAAAGCTCTTATATGAGGAAACTTAAAAGTCAATCTGAAACAGGAAAAAAATATCAAGAGAGGGCAGAGAAGAAAATACAGAAACTTTGTATTTACAACTCTGTAGAAATACAGCGTTAAAATGCTGACTTTTAGAGACTGAATTCTTCCTACAATCTCCTCCAGTTCCCCTTTAGAGGAAATCTATAGACTAAGGAGTTCTGGTATTTTTAATTCTTTCAAGGGGAAATGCCTTTGAAGATATAATCTTTTTATTTAAGATGTATTTACATCATTACCATTTAAACATCACAACCAAATAAACTGAAATATATGTACCTCTCAAAACCAGAATTATTTTTAAAAATAGAAAACAGGACAAGAAACTACACACACACACGCGCGTGCACGCGCACACACACACACATACACACACTTAAAATCACCACCGCGTTAACACTCTGCTCAAACATTTCAAGGCAACATGTATGACGGAGCAACATACCAGTTCAGATTTGAAGTAGCCTATTGTGTTTTCATCCAATTGAAAATATCTTCTCTTCCAGTTTTTCATCTACCAGGGAGGAACACAGACATAAGACTTCTGTTTCTAAGAATGTCAAATGTTAGCAGCCACTTAAATATTCTGATGAGCCCAAAATCAGAGATGTCAAGCCCTGAAAAACCTCACTACCCTCCCCTGAGGAGGACATTCATGAAACTTCATCTCTTGCACTACTCGGGCCTTGAGCTCCTAAGTCAACGTTGGTGGCTAGTTTCAGCTTGTACGATGTAATTTTATACTATGGTTTCATATTTTCAATACTCTAAAAGTTAAAAAGAAAAAAAGGCACTTCCCCACCCCCCAACCCCACAAAGTAAATGCCATCAAGAGCTCAAGAGCCAGCACAGGAAATGTTATTAAACCACATTAAGTTCTGTAAGATCTGTAAAACGCAAGAATCTTTCTCTAGGTACTGTATACTTAGTAGTAAAGCATCAAATACTTAACAAAGTGAACCCATTTGTACAAATATTTTTTTGTCACCGAAATACAGTTTTCATGCAAGCACTTCAACATCACTAAGGGTTGTTATTTTGGACTTGGGAGTAAAACAAAAAGAAAGAAATGTCTCCCTAAAAGCCCTAATTAACACAAGTGAGTCACTGCCTGATGAGATTTCTGACTTTACCTGTAGACCTATGGTGACAGATTCTCAACCTTCCCCTTCATTTCCCTCGGCTTAAAGGTCAGTAGATTAGGGAGACAAGAACTTTTCCATGGCTGACCTAAGCTAATTAGAGTTGCCAGAAAGTGATGTGAAGTCAAATAAACTGCCAGTAGAATCTGAAGTATTTCTTTACTCACAGAATTTTTTTTTTAATTTTCAAACTTTAAAGTTTATTTTCTCATGAATTTCTAACGATCTGGTTCACATACAGAGTGACAAACTTTGGAAAAGTACTATGGAACCTTAGAAATACTGGTAAATTTACTTGCTCTTCCTACACTGTCCCACCCATGGGTCTGGTTGGATGAGAGGATCTGGCTAACTAACCCTTACCAGCTCTTACTAGGACCAGGTGCTGTGTTAATACTATCTTAATTTACATCTTTCAAAAAAAAAAAAATCTCCAGATGGTAGGTTTTATAACCTAATTTTCCTTAAAAAGAAACTGAGAGACTGAAAGGTTAAGTAAGAAGATCAAGGTCACAGAAAATTCGACTGAGGTCAGCCCAACACCGAGTGAGTGAGCCTTCCCACACCCCACAGCCCTGCCTCCTCTCTTCCTGCACCTCCCTGCTAGAGCTCTCTTTCTCTGACCCACTCACAAGGGAGGAAAAATCAATAGGAAAGCCTTCTGGGATAAGGTGTTAGGAAAGCGGATTTAAAATTAAAGGTCAGTGGTAATAAGCATTAATTTATCCAGCCACTCACAGACCAAGAAAATAACACTAAGTTATGAACATACAGCCACCCCTATTCTATCTCCTGACTCCTCAGCCCACTGGTCTCCGACTTTGGGTCTTTCAAAAAACAAAGCACGTGGCTGGTATGTTGCGAGTTTGCTATCAAAGGACTCATTTTTCATTATTCCTATACATACCCCATTAAGGTACTCACCACTGCTCCTTGCTTTACACAATATCCAGCTTTGATGACTGCACTGTCTGGGGGTGGCTTAGGAGCAAAGTAGGGAAGATGGCTTTGGGACCGTTTCAAATTATTTCTGTCAATACTTTCACCACATTCATTTACTTCTTCTTTCTACAAAGAGGCAAGTAAAGAAATTCTTTTCTTGCTTGTTTAGCTTCAAGGCACAGTTGTATTTTATGTTGTTATTCTAATAAAAAATCTTAAAATCTAATCTTAGTTCAGTTAGGAACACAAATTTTGAAGAGTTTCCTAAATAATTCGAGGTACTTAATCATAACACTCACATCAGTAATAAAAACCATAGATTTCTATTTCTCTTGTCTGCTCCCAGTGCTTTTTTGGGGGGGGGTGGGAGGAGGTAGAGGGTGAAGGGGGTGAACCTTTGATTTTGAAATAATTACACACATTCACTAATATAGGAAGTTGTGAAAAAAAAAAATGTACAGGAGGTTATATATACCCTTCAGTTCCCCCAAGAGGGAAACTGTACAACTACACTACATTATCAAAACTGACACTGGAACATCCCACAAACTTCGTTCAGATTTCACCAGTTTTAATGCACTCATCCGTCTCTGTGTCTGGATCATTCTATGCAATTCTGTCACATGTAGCTTTGTGTAAAACCACCACAACAGTATACAGAGGTGTTTACCATTACAAGGCTCCCTTGGGCTACCCCGTTAGAGTCCCTATGCCCAATCCCTTGGTAACCCCTAATTTGTTCTCCATCTCGATTATTCTGACAGTCAGGCCATGGGATTTAATGGATCCTACAGTATGTGACCTTATGAGATCAGAACCCTTCCCAGGAAGCTCGTCCAGGCTGCTCCCTGTATCACTAGTCTGTCCCTTCCTCCTGCTGAGTAGCGCTCATGGTCTGGACATACCATGGGCTGTTTAAGTCTTTGCCCGTTAAAGGGCATTTGAGTTGTTCCCAGTTTTGGACTATAGGAATAAAAGTGCTACAAACATTCGTGTACAGATTTATGTAAACATAAGTCTCCATTTCTCTGGGAGCAATGCCTAGGAGTACATATGCTGGGTTGTATAGTACTCACAAGCTTACTTTAATAGAAAACTGCCATGTTGCTTTTCAGAGCGGTCATACATTCCCACCAGCAATATAGGGGGGATGCAGCTTCTCCTCGTCCCTGCCAGTGGTCAGCATTTCTGTTACTCATATCTGAGCCATTCTGAGAGGTGTGCAGTAATACCTCACTGCAGTCTTAATTTGCATTTCCCTACTGACTAATGACACTGAGAAGCCTTTCTAGAGCTCCTTTGCCACATGTCTGTCTTTTGGTGAAATCTCTGTTCGTGAATTCTGCCCACTTCCTAGTTGGATTATTTTTTCACTGCTAAGTTTTGATAGTTCCTTGTATGTTCTCGATACAAGTGCCTTGTTGAATATGTGGCTTGCAAATATCTCCTCTTAGTGTGTAGCTTTCCTTGCATCCTGTTTCACAAAGCAAACATTTTCAATTTTGATGAGGTCCAATTTATCAATTTTTCCTCTGATGGACGACAGTTTTGCTGTCAAATCTAAAAACTCCTTGTCAGAAGATTTTCTCCTTGCTGGAGACAAACCACAAGAGACTGTGGACTCTGAGAAACGAACTGAGGGTTTTGGAGGGGCGTGGGGTGGGGGGTTGGGTGAGCCTGGTGGTAGGGATTATGGAGGGCACGTATTGCATGGAGCACTGTGTGTGGTGCAGAAACAATGAATTCTGGAACACTGAAAAGAAATAAAAGAAAATAGAAAAAAAAAGAATCTAAAAGTTCTGTAGGGTTTTTGTTTTGTTTTGTTTTACATGCCAAGTCCAGTGCTTTTAAAAAAAAGATCTAACTACACTTATGTTTTCATGGTCCCCAAAGCACTGGCTTCTGTTTATTTATAGTATGCAACATATTATAATCTAGAATCCCACAAATCAACCAAACATGTATTTTGAAGAACTCTTAAATTTCAAGAGAAAAACCAATGCTCAAGTCTCATCTTGAGGAATTTTCAACCTTTATCCATTTAGACAGGTCGACATCAAGAATTATGTACGTAAATTCTGTAATCCCAGCACGTAACTGCTACTAACCCAATAATCACTGAATAAATTAATCAAGCAAATGAGATTTATCATTTTCTTGATAATTTAACAATTAAGTGCTTTTATAATGAGTAAATACTCTATGAATTTAAAAAGCTGTATTACAAAAAGCAAAGTAAAAAAAAATTTTAATATGGCAGCTGCAATGGAATCTTAGAACGTACTGAATACACCAAAATTAAAACACAACAAAATCTTAATTCTGTATAATGTCAAAATAGCCAGAGATACAAACTACTATCTTAATACTGCTACAAATTGTCTTACCACTTATATCAGCATAAGACTTAAGACAGGTGAAAGCAACTTAGTATAGTTTTATCTTAACCAGAAGTCTTAGAGATTAAAAATCATTACTTTTTTTAAAAGTACACATACAAACACAATACTAGCTTAGACTTTTATCCAACTCTGGTGAAAAATGTAAGCTCCCACTAGAGCATGAATTTTTTTGTTCATAATATACCCTTAATTTAGAATAAAGAAAGCACTAATTAGTTAATTAATGAGTTAAGACTCTCCACTATCACCCTTCCCTGACACAAGACCTGAAAAATATGGCGCATAAAACAATTTACAAGGTTTATGAAGTGCCAAAGTCCTCTCAGTCCAAACAGGCACAGAGACAAGTAAAGTGCCCAAAGTTGGTGACAGTAATCCATTACCTCTGGACCTGGAGTTTCTCAATAGCTGGTAATTCAATCTGTATTACAAACTCATTCACTCAACAGCAACACAAGAAATTTAAGGTCATTCAAAAGTTTTAATTTCATTCAAATTTTTTTTTATAAATTTCTATTCTTCATAATACCCAAATAAGATATGACTTAGCAGACTGGCACTTGTGTGATAGAACAGAGCAAAATTCTAGTTTCTCTGTGTGGTTCATCTAGGTCAGGTTGCAGAAAAACAGGTTTAAAAAATATTCGCAAACTCTTTGATGTGGCATTTTATTCTAGGACTTCATCCTTTAAAAAACTATCCTCCATGTCTCCAAAGTTTATGCTACAAGAATGTGCATCATAGGGGGCGCCTGCGTGGCTCAGTCGGTTAGGAATGTTCATCATAGCATTTATGGATAATGGAAAATACCTATTGGTCTCTGCCCCTGGTTCCAAGCACACAGCTCCGAAGATCCTTGTAAATTCCTAAATGATAAGCACTAGGAGCATCTCTTGTTCTAATGCAGTGGCTCTGGGTGGGCTCCTAGATGAGGGATGGGCTCCCGGATGGGGGCTGCTCACCAGAAAGACCAAGTCATGACTAGAACCTTGGGACTTTCAGACCCACCTGCCATTCTCCAGAGAGAGGAGAGGGGCTAGAAACAGAGTTGATCATGCCTACATGATGAAGTCTGTATAAAAATCCCAAAAGTACATGGTTCAGAGAGCTTCTGGATTGGTGAACACTTGGGAGGTGCTAGGAGAGTCCCAAAGCGGGCACTGAGGCTTCACGCCCCTCTCATCTCTTCCATCTGGACGTTCATGTGCGTCCTTTATCATATCCTTTATAACAAACCAGCAAACAGCAAATACAATGCTTTCTTCTGTTCTGGGAGCCACTCTAGCAAATGACTCAAATCTGGACACGAAGTCACGGGAACATCCAATTTAAAGCCCATCGATCAGAAGCACAGGTAATAACCTGGACTTTTAACTGGCATCTGAAGGGATGCAGGGGGAGTCCTGGAGGACTGAGCCCTTAACCTGAGGATTCCAGGCTGAATGTCAAAATTGACTTACACCGTCGGACACCCAGCCAGCGTCGCAGAGGCCCACACTTCCGATGCCAGCAGCATGCTGAGTGTGGTAGTGTGGGGGAGAAAGAATGGGCTTTTCCTACTCATACTGTTTACAAAAGGAAAAGGAACTCTATTCAACAACAGAGGATTTGTAAACTATGGTAAATTCATGGCAAAATGACCACAGTCATTAAAAGTGATGTAGAATAATACTTAATGACTTGGAAAATGTTTGAGATATAAGGGGAAAAAGCTGTTTACAAAGTATCTCCACTTCTGGCGACAAAAGCATAAAAGGAGAAAGGCTCAGAGAAAACATGAAAAGTGTTAAGTGTTGTGTATCTGTGATTTCCAAATGTTTCATAATAAACACATACTTTTGAAATAAGAAACCAACACTAAGTTTTTAAAATTAATTAACTACTGTGTTAATTCAGTAAAGATGTTCTATTTTATAACATAAAAATCACTACGCAGTGGGTAAACCGTCACACAGTAGACTAACCAATGCATTACCTGAGTTGGGGTAATGATGGGCACACCGCCAACAATGTCCGTTCTGTAAGACACTTGCTTCTTCCCACATTCACTCTGGCGACTTAGGTTATCAGAATGAGGCTGTGAGTCTGACTGCTTTGGTACCTAAAATAATATGTAAATGAATCATTTTACAACTAGCATTATTTAGGAGACCCTCTTCTATCACAGAATATCCAACTAATCATCCACTTACATATAACTGACATACATGAAAACTACATATGTGTGTGTGTGTGTGTGTGTGTGTGTGTGTACCCCTTTAAGTTCTCCACTAACGTTTCTGTTTCAGTAATACTTTACAAACACAGCCACCATGTACTGAGTGTTTACTTCAGCAGCTACTACTTCATACCTTCTCCCACTTAATCCTTTGATCAACCCTATGCGCAGGGCGTGTATCTTCACTCTCTCAGTGAGAGAACAGACGCTCAGAGGCACGAAGAAACACAGGTTTAGATCCTGGCTGTACAATGTTCTATTTAAGTTCGTGTAACTCTCTTGTACAGTCAACCACTATACTATACCTCCTGTTTATTACAGAACTTGACATTGGGTTATAGTTCTATGTTATCTCTCCCTGTCCGCCATTCCTGCCCCAGATTCTGCGGCACCCCTGAGCGCAGGGATTGTGGCAAGTCAATCATTACCGTTAGAACAGTCTACTACTGAGAGTGGAGGAGGTATTCAGTAAACGGTGAAAGACTGACTCAGGGGATGAACCCAAAATCAGCAGGAAAAAAAGAGTAAGATACTTAAACTAGAAGTCAAAATGTTCAATATAACTTAAAGCTTATTGGAAATTTTTAAAAGAAATTCCAATACTTATATCAATGATAAATCACTCACAAGTATCTCACTAAAGTGGACTCAAACAATCAAAGGCATCACAAATGTTTAACCTATGCTTCAGCTTTTCTTATGTGGCCTAATCCAGAAACAAAGTACTTGGCGAAGCACTAGTTCTATCAATAGACTGCTGCATGTTGTCTATCTTTGAATTATAGATTTTTCTTGGCTCTGAACAAAACGTAATAAAATATGCTTGGCACTGATGTGATGTTAAGCTTGACAGTTAACCTTGCCACTGATTTAAAGGGCATTTGAGGATTCTGCAGTGTTTCAGAAACATCATGACAACTACTTCCAATAAGCACCGTAATTGTGATATAAAAACATTTAAAATTAAATAATACTTGCCTGCCATACAGTTAATCCCTGTTAACAGGACACTGGCACAGCTCCAGGGGACAATAATCACATTGCAGTCAAAGACCCAAGCCATTTATTAATATGATTCCAGTGTGGTTTCTTAAGCTTTAACATTCATGAAGTATGAGCCAGGAACATTATTAAAAACCTTCAGATTCCTAGGCTGCATACCCAGAAATTCTGACTTGTGAAGCCTCGGTGGTGTGACAAGGCTGCACTTTCAGCAGGAATTCCAGAGGTTTCTGAGATAGGTGCTTCAGAAACCAGCCTGAGAAACACTGCTGCCAGACCTGTGCTCTCCCACCACGTCTGGGGAAGAGCAGGCGGACAGCAGTGTCTGCAGACAAAGCTACACGAAATATTGGGTAAACATGCGCTACATGTGTCTAAGCGTAGGCCAATCCACATAAATATGATTTATGGATATACTTTACGGATATAATTTATGGATATACCAACTTGTCTCTTGGTTGACTTCTGCAACTCCACTCTTTCCCCTGTCTCTCTCCTTTAGAAATGCTTCCCCACAAGGCTCTCTCCCCAGGCCTCCAGCTATACTTACACTATGAGGCAGGTCACTGGCAGAAACAAAAGTGAGGGAAACAGGAAGAGAAATGAACCCTGCCACGGAATGCCTCCAGCATTCTTCTAAGAGGCTATACATTGGACTTTTTAAGGGCAACAGATAATGGCTAGAACTCTACTTGACAAGATTCACATAATGACATGATAATGAAGGGGCGACAATGGACACTACACACCCGGAAACAATCTAAGGAAGCCTATAATGTTTGAATGAGTGGTATCATGTATTTCAATTATGACAGATAAGATGGGACCAAGTTATCTCATTAAGAACAGAAAACAGCATCAGAAGAATTTAAAACCAAGAACTCAACACTCTTCTCAACTGTGTTAGTTGAAATGTGCTAAGAGGTGACCCAGGTGAAATCAGTCCTTCTTTTAAGAACTTGAGAGTTTTAGTCATATGTGGGCATTTCCTAAGAAAAACCTTTAATACCGGCCTAAAAATACATTGACACTTATACACTTATACTTTTCTATTTTTCTTTCAGAAATGATGATGTATTAAAATCCCTTCTCTATGTTGCTAAGCCCCACTGCTTCTAATTTGTCCTAATAATAAAATAAATGCTAAGTATGGCATAATTCCAATGCTAGAGCTCAGTAATTAACTTCGATCTGTACTTTACAATAAAAATTATCTAAACTATGTGGTGAGCACTGAGTAACAAGCAGAACTTTCAAATCAGTATGTTGTACACCTGAAACTAATGTAACATTTCATTACAATTTAAAAAAATAAACTGTAGGGACACCTGGGTGGCTCAGTCGTTAAGGGTCTGCCTTTGGCTCAGGTCTCAGAATCCCAGGGTCCGGGGATCAAGTCCTACATTGGGCTCCTTGCTCAGCAGGGAGCCTGCTTCTCCCTCTGCCCCTTCCCTTGATCGTGCTCTCTCTCTCTTTCTCTCTCTCTTGCTCTCGCTGTCTCTCTGACAAGTAAATAAAATCCTTAAAAAGACAGTAATAAAAAATAAACTGTAAACATTCTCCTAAAACAAGAAAAATATAAGCAGAATACCTACTCCTAAAAATTCCGAATATTAGTCTAAATTCAGCCATTAAAATAAACACGTTCAGGACTAACAAACCAGCCAACTACTAAACGAGAATCAGAAAAATGACCCCCCAGGCAGACAGCAAGTGTCAAAGACGCTGGACGTGCTTGCTCCCGTTGCCCCTGACTCCCCGTCTCCTGCTTTCTGTCTGTCCTGCGGCTGCTTTCTGCGAGAAGTCTGCATGTATTTTTAGGTGTTTGCTTGTGATCCTAACAGCAGAAAAAGAAAAGGGAGTCAGAGAACGAGGGATAAACAAATCGGAGAAAAATGACAGGGCTTACACAATAAAACCTCGAATGTTCAAACACAAATTACTGAGTACCCCTGAGGGTACTCAACAAGAGACCAGAGACCACCATGTTCATACTCTTACTGCTATAAATGAATAGTTATTTGAAAATATACTTTAAAATTTGAATTTCCCAACTCCAGTCACTGATACTCCCCTCAGGGTTGGTTCCTCTAATACTGACTCTCTTTTCTTTTCAAATAAGGGGGAAATTTTTTTTAAATGGCAGCCACCATAAATTTTCACACAGATGTTAGCGAAGTAAGCCACAGACCAGGGTGTCAGAGGACAGTCCATTAAGATGACAGGTACTATAATTAGGAAGTAGTTTAATAATCACCATTCCCTTACCACGACCCCTTCACCATCCGTATTCTGAAACCACATACTCCAAAACCTAATTATGAATTTTTTTCTAATTACGAATTTTTTAAAGTTTTAAGTTTATATGTCACGTATACAGTTGACCAAAATGTCATTTGGAGAGATTCCACAGAAATGTAAACCACACATAACTAAAATGTATTTAATTTTCCAAAGAAATATGTATGTAAATCATTGGCATTTCCATAGGAAAGTATGACAAATTAGAGATTCCATTCCCTAATACATTTATTTACATGTGTATTTATGCATATGACATTAAAATTGGCAAGACTCTTTAAATAAAGATTATTTATTTATTTATTTGAGAGAGAGAAAGTGTGTGAGCAGAGGGAGGGGCAAATGGTGAGAATTTCAGGCAGATTCCCCACTGAGCCTGACACAAGGCTCGATCTCAGGACCCCGAGATCAAGACCTGAGCCAAAACCAAGAGCTGGATCCTTGACAGACTGAGCCACCCAGGCGCCCCCTGGCAAGACTCTTTAGAGAAAAAAATTAAAGGTACCTCATGGAAGCATGGGAAATTCTCTCGTTGCTATCATGTAAGTTAAATGTTTATTTAAGATTGATCTTTAGTAAATACTATCACTTCTATATCACTTTAATTCACTGTAATATCACTATATTCTTTTTGTTGACTGGCTAAGGATTTCTGTATCTTTCATGTACTCCTATCTTCTAAATGTGAATTATAAAAACATGAATTATAAAAGAATATCAACTGATTTAGCTTAAAAACTATAAAAATTTCAACATGTAAAACAAAGCTGTAAAACCACAAAAGCTGGTATCAGCAGTCTTTATACTTTGGAACATTACCCAACCTCAGTTTCTCTTGCACTTGAACAAGCTTAACAGTGTCATCTGTACCAGATGGTTTCCCACCATTAATAAATTAGACACAGCAATTCAAGAACCCCCAAAATGGCAAAATCCTGAGACTATCCACTACTTTTTTCTTAAAGCACTAAGAAACCAGTGCTTCTTATTATTTTAAATTGCTATTGCAATGAATAAACTCAGCAAAGCTACTAGGTACTTTCCAAAGAAAATTTCGCATTAAAAATATATATATATATTGAATTAAAAACAATTAGTTAAGACCTTTGAAGAATATGTACTTGTGCATCAGCTCAAAAAAGTGCTTTCCTGAAACTGCACAAGCCTAAAATAACTTCTCCATGTACAGATCAGATGCACGGCGTGGGTGTTTCTGTCATGCGGTAACAGGCTGTGCTGCTGCAAGACAAAAACTCTGACTTCACTGAGAACAGCTTTAGTTGTATTAACTCTTCATTGTGTTGTGATATAAATATGGAATCATTCATTTCAGACGGAAACTATCAAGTAATAACATATGGCAACTTTCAGAGCACATGTCTTTCGAGGGTTGAAGTCATTTAAGGTCAGTAAATAACTACACTTTAACAGAAGCACACTTCAATTTAACAAACCTCACACAGGAACTCCTTCCAGATCCTTTCCATGCAGGCCTCTATGTGTTTCTCTACAAGTGTGTAAGGAGGAAAAAAGCCAGGAGAGGTAGGATCAGGGCACAGAACCTCTCTACTTGCCTATCATTGTGAGTGTAGTAAACGCTCTCAGAAAAGTTGGGTTTTTGCATTAGGAACAAAAGAGTAGGAAAGGGCTCTTTTTTCAGGAAGCAGTAAGGCACTGCTCTTCAGGGTCTGGCTCCAGAGTCAAATGGGCTGGGTTTGGCTCACGGCTCCACCACTTACCAGCTCTGAAACTGGTAAGCTTCTCAATCCTTCAAAGCTCACTTTTCCAGATAATTTGGGTAAAACCTGCAGGGCAGGGCCTGACACACTGCAGATAATCAATACACATATCTGTTCATCAGAAAACCAAAAGGAGAAATGCAGGTGGCAAGCGGGAAGCTGGAGCACAGAAAAGGTGTGCAAGGACGGCAAGTCCCGAAATCCAGGAGGAAGAGGGATCCAGGCAGGTTTTAGAGCCTGAGACAGACTTCCGGGGCCATGTGGGCAGCACCCTCTGGCCGCCATAGCTCTCCAAATGCACTCCCTATCCCTGTGCCTCACTCCCACTCCCTCACCTCCGCTTCCTGCTCCTCTCTTCGAACTCTACCCTATGTGACAGGAATCCTGCCCATGGCCTGGAAGACAGGAAGGCCGACGCCCAGTAGCTGGGTCAGTGGCAGGAAGCCCCTTATCCTACTCAGGAAGAAAAAATATGCATTTTACCCTAGAAACATTACTGCATGCAGTGGTTAAAATCTACACTAATACACATCTTATTAGGTACATAATGGTTTCAAAAGGCATTTATGTATGGGCTATTTTTAAGAGCTGATAGTCACCTTGCACAAGGCAATGTATTCACATTATAAACACCTGTGTTTTAAACAAACTTGGAATACACAATCCGTTGGTAAACTAGAGACACTAAGCAGATATATTTTCAAAATGTAAAGATTATTTCCAGACATTAAAAATTAAAAAAAAAAAAAAAAACAAATACTTACTGTAATTTTTATAGCTTTGTTCAACACATTTACCCATTCTACCAGGTCTTGCTGATCATTAGCTTGTAGGAAGTATTTCCTCATCCCTGCATTCATAACTGTTGAGAGAAAAAAATAAACTACAACACACGAAATTTTGCACTTGTTACAGCTAAATTTATATTTGCAGCTACTTTCTGAAAAACCATGCTAGGTTCAATACTGTGACTCTCTTGGATTTGACAAGATCATATGTAATAATGCTTTTATCACTCAGTAACATAGGTAAACCTCTTATCTTTAATGGCCATGTTTTTCATGAAACTGAAATACCACAATATATTTAGCCAATCCCCTAACGATGGACATTTAGGCTATTTCTAATTTTTTAAAATCATATAAATTATCCCAATGAAACATCATGTATATGTATCTTTCCATACTTGGGTTACCAGTTCTATAGCATAAATTTCTTATCACAGATGTGTTGGGTCAAAAGTAATTCACCTTTAAAATTTTTATAGGTATTGGGCAACGTGTCTTCCCAAAAGGCTGAACCCATTTATATTCCTAACAACAGTGTATGCAAAGGCCTGTTTTGTCAAGTGCCCCACACCAGTCTTGACTATTAGCACCTCTGCTAGTGAGGGACCTTGTATTCAACCCCAGGACTCTATGATATTGGAGCTGCAGTCTGTAGACAATATTTCCTACGACCCCTTGCCAGCTCGGGCCATGCTCTGCTAATGGGAGGTACTGAAGGGAGACTAGAAGGTGTGAGGGAGGTGAGGAGAGGGCACTTTCTCATAAGTTCCTGCTACCCCTGTCCTTCCACCAGCAGCAACACACACTAGCTACTGCTCAGACGCTTCCCCCACTCTCCCTGCCAGCCCTGCAGACTCCCCAGACACCCCTCGCTAGCTCCATCCTGGCCCCCTTCCTAAGTCCTAGGTTCAGGTGATACTACTACCTCTTCCCCTTTCATTTCATTTCATTTCTTCCCCTTTCATTTCTCCAGCCATGTGGGTGATAGTGGCCTTATATAGTTCCTAATGCCTAGGTTTATTCAGCATTCCCCTTTGTGCTCTTCCAGCCTTCCAACAAATGGGTAACCAATTCCCCAAAACAAATACCCCAGGGTTTGAAATACCTAATGCAGACTACTTTCCTGACTGGACTCTCACAAACACAGCAATCTTTGGCTACCTAATTGGTGAATAATCACATCTTGTTTAAATGTGAATTTCTTTGATTATTGAGACAAATTACTTTTTATGTTTCTTGGCCATTAGAATTTGTTTTCTGAGCTTTCTTTTCTTTACCCATATTTCTCCTGAGTGTTCACTTACTTTGTGTTGACTTGGAGAGCTTTTGTATTAATCATTTCTATTTCATTTCAAGTTCTTTTTCCCAGTCTGTTATTTGCCTTTTCACTTTGCCCATGGTATCTTTTATCGAACAGGAATATTCTACCAATCTTTTCTTTTTCCTGTAATGACTTGAGCTTTCACATATTTGAAAATCTCCCCAACTCAAGGTTATAAAAATAAACACCTTGATATTTTCAGCACTCTTTTATATCTATGTCTTTATATCTAAAATCTTAATACATTTGGAACTTTTTGTACAATTTAACTTACATATACCTGTTTAGTGACTATCTATTTGTATGAAGCAAAGCATACCAGCATACACAGTTGTCTACCAACTATCCCTGTCAACCCTTGAATTAAAGCTTATTAATTATATTTCATGTGCATTCATTTTTAAAAACATAAATATCATTCTAGGAGCTAATGCACTTCAACAGCGACACTGCTGCAATTCTGAACTATGAAAATAACTTCCAAAGTTATTTCTCAAATGCATAGGACTTTGAAATTAGAACTGAGACCAAGACACTAAACCAGAGCTTCCTTGAACTGAGATGAGAATCTGAGCAAGGAAGTCAAAAGTCCCTTGGGAAGTGCTGTACGACAACTGGTCTGGAAACTAAAGAAATTTAGAACACTGTAAGTCAGTTCTTTTATATCTTACTAGAGATTGGAGAAATTCTAAATGCCATTAGCATAAACTAAGATAAATGAGTAGCAGAGTAGGATATGTTAACACGCCGCTTTTATTTTTAATTTCTAACAATTGGCAAAGCACCCTTTTACAATCTTGTTCCAACTCGGGCTGAGGCTGAGTTCCCCCTACCTCCCCCAATGGCTTCTTCCCTCAACACTGTTCTGGGCATCTGCCCAGATCATCCGAAGAGTCTGAAAATCTGAGCACTTGGTACTACACTGTACCTGCTATAAAGCAAGCGCTTAATACATCTATTTTTGAATGAATAACATTTATATAAGGACTTCTTTTAAGGGAAAAGAGGCAAATACAACTCTCAAAAAGATTCTTAGCAAACCCTGCACTCCAAATAAAAATTCAGGTGCTGTATTATTGTATATAGTGCATGGCAGGAAAGGGCATAATGATATGATGGGAGGGAAAAAAATCAGAGCCGGGAGTCACTCAGACCTGACCAGCTCATGCACTCAACTAGCAATGTCATCCTGTAAAACCCATGCAAACTCTCTGAGCCCCATTTTCTTCATCAATGAAATGGATGCAACCCACCCATTCATTGAGGGGTGGAAGTGAGAGATGTAAAGAAACTAGGACAGTACTTGGGACAAAACAGAGATCATCCTCTTCATCATTATCATCTGGAGATTTCCAGTAAGAACGCACTGTGGAAAATGTAAAGCAAGTTACTGGGAAGGGGCATATTAACAACACTGGGAGGGAGGTGGGGACAGAGAAAGAACAAACACCAGAATAAAACAAAACTACACAAAAGCTGTAAGATGCCACGCTTTTAAATCAGGGGCTTTACAGTGTATGATGGCTCCAAACCAGATGCTGGTGTTCCCACTACCTCTTCACTTGAGTACTTCTTTATTTTATTTCAAAATTTTTTTTTAAATTATTTATTTATTTGACAGAGCACAAGTAGGCAGAGCAGCAGGCAGAGGGAGAGGGAGAAGCGGGCTCCCCACTGAGCAGGGAGCCTGATGTGGGACTCGATTCCAGGACTCTGGGATCATGACCTGACCCAAAAGCAGCCGCTTAACCACTGAGCCACCCAGGAGCCCCTTCATTTCAAATCTTCACCATCGAAGTGAACATACTGGATGCTCATGCAAACATGAGCCTGACTGCAAACAAATGTCATCTCACAACCCAGGAGCAACCTGGGTTATGGTTCGAATGCAGTTACGCACCACATGGTGATGCGACGCTTTCCGCATGCCTTCCTTGTCAGTGTCTCTCTTCCCTCTGTTCTTTCTCTGTCCTCTTCCCTTAGTCAGATGGCAGATTACCTTAAAGGAACCTCTAATTTTCTCATTTCTCTCCTCTCATCTTTGTCTCTGCTCTACTTTTAGATTTTGACTTTTTCTTTTGAGTTTTGCCATTGTCTTGTGTCCCTTTTCCTATTTGACAGTTCTCTCTCCTCAAATGTCATGTAATCTTGGGCTGTCTATTCATACTTTCAAAAACAAGGTACTAAAAAACTGATTGGAAGCTCTCCTGAAGATTTGTAGGGTTGCTAACTGCTGGACTTTACTACACAACAAACTCCTCTAGTAGAAATGCCCAGATGTCGGTACCTACAGCTCTCCTGTCTAGGGTAGGCAGACTCCCATCCCACCATGCCTGGCTGCCCAGTGCTCCAGGACTGGACACAGGAAAAGGGTGCATTCAATGGGCGGATCTTCACTTAGTCCTCCTATCTTCAGTTTCATGCCTCAACCCTCTCCTACTCCCCAAGCACAGAGCCTATTTCTTTTTTTTTTTTTTTCAAGTTTTTACTTATTTAAGTAATGTCTATACCATCATGGGACTCGAACTCATGACCCCAAGATCAAGAGTCATGTGCTCCTCCGACAGAGCCAGCCAGGCACCCTTCACTGATTCTATTTCTAAACATAGTACACATGCCATTTCTTGCTGGGATGGTGGAAGGGAGGCTGCCTAAGCCAGACGGAAGCAGGGACCAGAGGCTATCCCTGATACAGACATCCAAACGTAGTCCCTGTTTCAGTCCCTCCTCTTGTTGACTCCCCAGAGAGCACCCAGAACCTAGCTCCAGCTGGAGTTGGCATGGGGGGCAGGACCCTGACCGGCCAGCTCTCCACTGGCCTTTGCTGCAACCTGCTAAGTTATTTTACGTTCCTCCGCGCACTTCCCATCTGTCTACACTGCAGATTACAGATGTCTGCCAGGTTCATCAAGATGATTGGAGTGTTTCTAGTTGTCACTTGTTTTTGAGCAATCTGAGATGGAATAAAGGCAGGAGAGTCTTTCTGTTGCCATTCTGAGTGGAAGTTCCGGCCTCTGCCTACTTCTCTGAAGGCTAGCATTTCAAGAATCTCTTTTCTATCCCCTCTAGTAGTAAAGACTAATAAACTACTGGCAAAACAAAACTCTTAATCTTTGACTCCAAGTAAAATCACCCATTCTAAATACTCCAGTAACTGAACCTCACATCTATTACTATATAATCCTATTCCTTCAAACCTCGGGTTTGAGATTTACATTAAAGACTTTCAGGAGTATATGCTTTACACATTCTAAAACACAAAGTACTCTGTTACTCGACTTGCCCCCACTAGCTTTTCACTCACAAAGTCTGAGGTATTTTCCTATTTAGTAACCAAAATTATAAATTTGTAATAAAAACAAAACATTTTTTTTAGTTTCTTAATGGTGATAGAAGCCTTACAGAGAGGGGCGCCTGGGTGGCTCAGTGGGCCCCAGCCCACTGAGGCCTCTGCCTTCGGCTCAGGTCATAATCCCAGAGTCCTAGGATCGAGCCCTGCATCGGGCTCTTTGCTCGGCAGGGAGCTTGCTTCCCTTTCTCTCTCTCTGCCTGCCTCTCTGCCTACTTGTGAACTCTGTCAAGTAAATAAATAAAATCTTAAAAAAAAAAAAAATTAAGAAGTTTTACAGAGGATTCTCTGAACAGCTACCTTACATCCTGCTCATATCCTGTTCTCTTGCTGGATGTACATGACTGCCACGAGCTGTTATCCCTCACACAATGCCTAAAGAAGAAACCTGCCCTTTACAAGCAAAAAAGAACAAGAACATTAACATCAACTCTACCACAAGAAGCATCTACTCTCACGTAAAGCATGCCTGTTGGCCACTGTGAAATGTCTTCCCATCACTAGGTTCTACGAACATGCTGAGGGCACACCAGATCCCCCAGCTTCAACTACGACCCGCCATCATCGCAGGTTCCAAATTCCTCCATTCCTGATCTTGAGGCTCTACCCAGTCCTCGATTATTACCACCACAACGTTTCCATTTGTTGTTTCCCCACCACATCACACTCCTCACCGAACATTTTACCCAATCCAGCTCTCCCTGACCCCTCATTTCTTTACTAGAAATGAACCTACCAGAAACCTCTCTCTTCCCGCACGTCGAGTCACCAAGTCCCTTCACGTCTCCTGCTAGCGATGTCTGTCCTTCCTTCCGCTGCCACCACCCAGATTCAGTCCCTTAAGGACTGTAGTTTGGGAGCCACTGAACTAATCTACCTGCATCAACATTCTATCCATGCAAAAAACTTTTTCACCTTATGTCAGCTTTCTAGACGCTAATTTCTCACCTCTCGTTTACACACACACACACATGCACATGCACACACACATTATTTGTCAACATGTTATACCCGGACTCCCGCCTGCCCTTTTACTTTTTGGTCTGTTGCCATTCGTTCCCGGCAGCTTCACGGAGTGTTCCGGCGTCCGCACACACCATGCTCTTCTCCCGTGCATGTCTCTGTCCCTGTGCCCCCACCCCACCCCCGTCTCCCCCATGGCAGAGGATGATCAAGGGTAGGTGGCCACTGACTCCAGGGTCTCCTCACCCAGTGTGGCTTCCCCTGACTCCCCAGTGAGGATGTGAAACTCGTCTGTGGTTCTTTAACAGCCTGTACACTCCTTTCCCTGCTGACAGCAATAAATGCAATGATCTTGCCAGCCACGGTGTCTGTGAGACAAGGAGCCTGTGAGGCTCTTAAGGGCGACGACTGCTTCTTGCTGCTCTCCCAGCCCCAGGGCCAAGCAGAGCGCGCGCTCAACATTCACGGCTTGCTTCAGACTTTCACTATTCGGACGAGACACCCTCGACTACCTCCACCCCCAAGCTATAAACTCCTCAGCACCCACAAGCTGAAAACCAAATACTTTCCGTTATTTACACATTTATGATAGAATAATACAAGGTAGAAAGGTAAGAATTACTGGAAGTCTTGCTGGCGGTGATCACTATACATGGTAGCTAATGACTACATCCAAACAAGGGAGGCGCTGGGACTGGGCTGGACACAGGAAAGAGACTTCACGGGCAGGGGAGTTTTATTTCTTCACCTGGATGGTGGTTTCAAGGGAATTTCCCTTAGAATAATCCATTAACCCATAGGTTTGTGTGTGTGCTTTTCAGGGACTGTTTTCTTTTACAGCATAATGTAATTATATTAGCCAAACTTTAGTTAACAAACATACAGAAAATGGCTACTTACCAAAACAGAACTCAGCCTTTGGCCTTAGCTTAGTTGCATCGCTAACCTAACAAAAAAGAGAAATGTGTCACTCCCTTCCTCATATGCGAGATAACCAACTTTAAATGCTGCACGAACGTGCACATGTATGATTTCCCAATAATATGTATCTAGCAAACAGATCTAAAATTAAACTTTTACGGCTACTGAGAAAGAACAGCAAATTAAACACAGAATACGGCTCCCAACTGTGAGATGTTTAAAACAAATGATACTTCCATGTTCTTTCTGAATATTTACTCAAAGGAAATGTGAAGAAGTTGAAAGTAAACCATTAAAAGTTTTATGTAACACACAGAAAAATTCTTAGTTTAACATAATTTTCAAAATACCCTCAGAATACTCTATAGAAAATATGAATTCTTTCCAAATTGCATATTTCTAAATTAGCTGTGAACCTTTAGAGATAATGACTGTGGGTAAGGGGGAGACTGTAATTAACCAAGCCCCCAAATCCAGAAGGTATTAATCTGCAATGAGGAAATGAAACCAAAATGGCACTGGATCCTCTTGTAAATGAGAACATCTTGGGATAATGGGGTCACGCTGCTAAATGCAACACACGGCTTTCAGAAGGTGAAACGACTAGTTGCACCTGGTCGCTGTGACCCCCCCCCCCCCTTAATGAAGTAGCCTCTTAGAAGCCTATTCGTGACTATCACCATCTGCTGTCCGGTGATATCTCATTGCAGCATCTGTTTTGTACCTTCAGAAGGAATTCTAAGTCTGGGTTCCTGACTGATCCCAACTACAAATTCACAGCTCTGAGTCACACTGGAATTTGTTCCAGGAATAAATTCTGGAAAAAGGAGGCATATCTAATGCAGAGTACAAACTGTACAATTCAACCTTCGGGAAAGCTGTGGGACAGAGATTAAAGTCAACAGAAGTGCACAGAGAAAGTTATATTTTAAAAGGGGAACAGAGGAGTTGGGAGGCAGGTGGCCAGAAGGCTTACTTGCTTAGTTAATACTTTATTTTTAAAAAGAGCTCCCGTTTTTAAAAAGACCAGCCAACAAATGACTGAAAAGATACAAGCATATCGGCAATCTCTCCCTCCACTGCCTATTCCTCATCACTGCGCTGAGAGTCAACAACTCCTGGCGGCGTCCTTACATCACAGTACACTTATGCTGCAGGCAAGCAAGAAGACGGGGGGCTACAGTTGGGCTACAGTTTGTTTCGCAGTGGAATTTTATGCTTCCTAATAATAATCACTATAGAATTTAAACTCAAGGTACCCTAAGGCATTTATAAAATGTCTTAATTTACAGGGACAACTGAGGTATATTTAAACAATATTCGTCTTTTGCAAATTAAATAATACGGTTTTAATTAAATAAATAATAATAAAATGTTGCCCTTTAAATATGTAACCTTTTTGTGCACGGGCTGATTCTTTTTGTTGTTGTTGTCAACTAGAACAATATTGAGAACAAAGTACTTTGTCTATAAAACTGTCTGTCCTTTAAACAGAAGCACACTTGTAAACCTGTCTTTTGTTGAAGACCTTTGCGAAGAAATTCCAATACATGCTTAATAGTACGCACACGCATATGACTCCATGCTACTCTTCACATCTCATAACTTAAGTCATCTACAAACATTATTTTGTATAAAAACCCCAGAGGTTTAGGTCCTCAACTTCTATCTCGCTTCCCAAAACACTGATAAAATCAAGGGGGGGAAATACCTGAAAATACCAAACCTAAATTTTTTAAAAGAAAAACAGTATTACAAAAATTCCAGAAATATCAACAACAAGAAAAGAGAAATTAGAAGAAACAAAGTGAAATGAAGGAAAAACCGATGTTTCCTCATGAAGATGGTTCTTATTTTCTTCAAAATAAAACATAAATAAAAAGTCAAAGGTAATGGCATTAAAAGTTGGAAACAGTTTAAATAAATGCAAACTCAGAAAACATCTTCTTCAGGTTTCCCAAAGATAGAACCTGTTAACTCATCTTTGTCCTTCTGATGCCCTTCCAATGTCCTGATGGCCCAATCACAGAAGTTAATGTTAACTTTTGCAATTTGCCACATACTCTTCCGAATTTTATAAAAGAACTTCCTACCCATAGTGAGCAGGTACTATTTTCAACATGATATGACCCCAAACCTCATCACTAAACGACACAGAAAGGAAGCTGCTCTTTTGATTATTCATACTCTCATTCCAAGGAATTTTAATTCAGGCATGAATATGAAACAATACAGAAAAACTACCTTTGAAATGTAGGTAAGTTTAATGGCTCCCACACGTGATGATCCAGAAGGTAAGTTCTGGAAACAAATTATTAATATATAATTAAAATCCAACATTATTAATTTATTTTATATTATAATGTTCTAAACGTACCAGAAAAAGTTAAGAAATTAGATTTTTTAATATCACATTTTACAAATCAACTTTTTTAGTTCAAGTATTTACAAATCAAGTTGACAACTGGATAACAAAACCAAACTCTATTTTGTTCCACCATAATGCATCCTATAACTAAAAGGCTATTTCTATCATTGTGGCCAAACTTTTTGTTAAAAGCCATAAATGCAGGGTTGTAACACGGTATCATATAGGGTTGTAGTAGAAAACAGTGGTTTGGGAACTTGAACTGAGAACCTAACTATATAGGACCTAAATTTAAAAAGTAGCAAATAATTTATACTGTTAAGAATTTGCACCATTAACAAAGGTTTGTGAGCATTCTGTAATCAAATCAAAATTGTACTTTAATATATCCTATAATATAATAAACTGGATGGATTATAAAAGGGGAAGATGGAGGCAGGAACACCAGATAAGAGAGTCTGGAAAAAAATAATAAAAGAATATAAAGGAAAACTCCGACAGAATATTTTAAAAGTAAAATTAAAACAGTGTTAACATTGAAAGCTTCCTCCACTGCAGATTACCTAAGATCAACTTTTTAACTAACTTTATGATCATGTACATTAAAAAGAAAACCTTTGACTTTGCTTTATGAATGATTAGGAGGTACCTTTCTCAGACCTCTCTATAAGCTTACTAGAAACAATTAATTATATGAAAGCCGAGACATTTCAAAGACTCAATTAAGATTCCCAAACGTAATTACTGGTTATTGTTGACAGGGACAGATCTTTTCAAAATTTTCACTCCTATGTAAACTGCATTATGTTTTGCTTTAAACTATATACTACATTCAAGCTTCTAAATATAAACCATAAATATGTATATAAAATAACATTATAATTTTTAAGGTATACTGTTAAATTGTGTTCTTATATAAAATGTTTTACATTAAGAGGTTGCTTTGTTGTTGTTTTTTAATTTTGGATTAGTCAATGAAATGTTAAAATGCCTTCAAGACCTCCTAACTACGAAGTGATTTTTTTTTAAATACTACTAACCTTCCATTCAGAAGTGTTATTTTTCTTTTAAATCCTCCAAAAATTTAATCTTTTAACTAGCTTAATACAGTTCTAAGCCCTGTATGAGGAAGAAAAATGAGAAGTATGTCATGGCCGCATGACATGAAGTCATGTCATGGCACAGTATAGATTAAACAGTGGCACAGTATAGGGAAATGTAAGTAGCTAAGAGATAAAGAATATTCAAAATACCTAGTTTCTATGGATCAGTGAGATTACTGCCAAGTTCGACTACAAAAAGTAGGTTTCAAAATCTGTTCCCTGACAGTGAACAAGAAATAATCAACTAGTGGCTTTTAAAATAAAAAGGGAAATGAGCCATTTTTCTTATGAGTTCCTGCACTCCTTTTGCCAAAATACTTCTTTCAAGTTTCTTCAAAGTCACTTCCTGAACAGATACTCAATTATTTAATTCTCCACCATTACCCATACCCTCAACAAAATACAGAAAGCTCCAAATGGATCTCTAGTAATACACTAGAATGGATTTTCAAACCAATGGTTAGTGGTAAAGAAAGGAAAATAGAGGAAGAATGGCTCCTACGGACAGGTGAGCTAAACCGATTTTTTTTTTCATATCAGGGTTATTATGACTAGCATAAGTGTGTTACAGTACCATAACATAAACAACTAGATTGAAGCAGATAGAACTTGTCATTTTTCAGTAGATCAAAATGGTGGTATACTGGCAATTTCATGTGGTTCAACCTAAGGTAATCATCCTAACAAGACATTTTACTAATGTTTTCATTAAGAGCTGTAAGTCTTAATACATTTAAAAATGACACAAAGCTAGTATACTGATGGCTAATCCACCAGCTGCAGAGTCAAGACTGTAAAAGATTCTTATCAGTTAGAATGAAGAGTTAAAATTCTTAAGAACCAAAAAGAAAGACAGACTTAAAATTCTGTACTACATTCATAAAAACCAATGTGCTAATTACATCATGGAAATCTGGCTTTTTTTTTTTTTATAAGATTTTATTTATTTATTTGACAGAGATCACAAGCAGGCAGAGGCAGGCAGAGAGAGGAGGAAGTAGGCTCCCTGCTGAGCAGAGAGCCTGATGCAGGGGCTCGATCCCAGGACCCCGGGATCATGACCCAAGCCAAAGGCAGAGGCTTTAACTTACTGAGCCACCCAGGCGCCCCAAATCCGGCTTTTTAAAGAGTTCATGTTGGGGCACCTGGCTGGTTGAGTCAGAAGAGCACATGACTCTTGATCTTGGGGTCATGAGCTCAAGCTCCATGCTGGGTGTAGAGTTTACTTAAATAAATAAACTTTTTTTTTAAAGATTTTAATTTACTTGAGAGTGACAGAGAGAGCAAGCAAGTGAGCAGCAGTTAGTGGGAGAAGTAGACTCCCCACTGAGCAGGGAGCCCAATGCAGCACTCGATCCCAGGACCCTGGGATCATGACCTGAGCCAAAGAGACACAGCCAAAGAGACGCTTAACCGACTGAGCTACCCAGGTGTCCCAATAAACAAACTTTAAAAAAAAAAAACCACTGCAACTCTTAAAAACAAAATATCAGTTCATGTGAGAAAGATCTAGCTGAGTGCAAACTTTTAACACACAACCTCCCTGCTACAGCCACAGGGACCTATTCTCCATATAGGCACAGGCCTCCTTGCTTGGACTTCTTGCCCGTGCTATTCTATGAGCACTGGAACACCCACTTCTCCAACTACCGGCCAAAATCATATCCACCCTCTGCGTCAATTTTGAATGCTACGACCTCCATGAAGACCGTTAACTGATTCCAAATTCATTTTTCCTTCAGTGTAATAAAAATAGTCCATTTTGTGCTCACCTTCTTCTAGCTCTAAGTGCGAAGTGCTGATAAAAGGATGAATTCTGAGGGGAGAACCTATTATTATGAAGAAAGAGAAACAACCAAGGAGCTTTAAATGCAATCCTGAAGAATCCATATGTGTCAGTCGCCCAGATCTTGTGAAGAGAGACAAACCAGGAAGAGCACAGGCCAGAACTCTGCAATGTCTCGTGCAGGTGAGGAGAACCAGAAACCAGGATCTAGTACCCAGCAGTGAGAGGGAGTCAAGGGGAATTAAGTTACTTTCCACTTTGCAAAAGAGAGTTTGGGAGGGGATTGTGCCGCAGATAAAAAGGTGGAGTAATAAAGGGGAGAAATCTGATTTCTATAAAAAATATAAAAATAAATAAACATGGACTTTTGATTTCTGCTGACTTGCTCCTTCTTCCACGGACTCTGGCCCAGTAAGTAAAGGTATTAATCATCGTAGTTGCATAGCCAGGTTACTACCACCCAAGAAAGGTGGTTACACCCAGAGATAAGGGAGTAAAACAGTGTCAGTAAACTCTATAAGAATAAGGATAGAGAGTAGACAGTTCCTAGGAAAAAGTCTCAAAGTCAGCACTCAAATAATCTACACTGAATTAAAATACAAATTATCCTCTAAAATTTGAAAGATTGTGTCTGGATAAAGGACTAAACTTACTTTATGGAGAATCAGGGATAGGTAGGATTAATGGGGAGCAGATACAAGCAAAGAGATTTTGGCTCACAGAAGAAATAATAATGAAAGTGTCTCAAATAGCATAAGTACTTTTTCATAATGTGTAATTCAACCAACAGCTAAAGTGAAGATCAGGGATAGACAGGCTTCCTGCATTGAAGAGGAGGTGGAATTTGTACTACAGTTCCTTACAACTTGAATGCTATATAAACAAATATAAACGCATTAGTACGTAAATATTTTGTCTAACCAGAAGTAAGTACAGGGTGGTAAAGAACATTAGATTGCTTCTCAGGGGGTCTAGTTCCTTCTCCGTGAAACAGAATGGAACCTCCCACCAGTCCCCACTCCTCCCTTGACTTTAAGTTCCTCACCCACTAGACAGAATCAGCTTAGACGTTTGCTAGGGACTCAACCTTGCAACATCCATCCCAATTTGAATGGAGAGATTCACAGAGAGAGAAAACTTAAAACTATTCATTAGATGATCTCTAATCCAAGGTCTTTCACAGATCTTAAAACGGAGATTCTAATTTTTAATTTATGACATTTCCCCAATGATTTGAAAGGCAACAATAAAATCCAAGTGCAATTCAATCCATGAATGGCATTACACAGCTGACTCTCAAATCTGTCACCACAACATGAAAGGGCTACACATGTGTACAAGAGTGGCAACTAGCTCAGGTAGTTTCTATACCAAAAGACAGCGGTCTCTATCCCAGAGACAGTATCTTAAATTTAAACAATTTCAGAATTTTCTACCAGGGACAGCATTTCTCGAGGAGGGTGGGACACATATACGTATGCACAAATAAACTTAGTTTCATGTGAAATTCAAGTAAGACAGCAGGGGTTGAACATGCAGGACAGGAAGAACGCAGCCAGGAGAAATAAATCTAAACATAGATTGTTTGGGAAAACAAATCCTAACAGCCATACAGTATGTTAGATATATTAACAATGAAAATTCTTGTGTGATTTGAAAAAAGGTGACCATCTGGATTTCACAAACCTGTGGGTTATCCATGTACCATACAAAACTATCTTCTCTGGTATCCAGTATGAAGTACCTTCGAAGGAATTTCCCACTGTTTTCATTTTCCTCGATGTCTAGAAAACCACAAATGCGATTCTGACGATCCACATAAGGCATTTCTGAGCCTGAACATTACACTGTAAAATAAAACATTTGACAGTAAGTACTTCTCAGTGGACTTCAAACCTACAATGTGCTATTTACAATTTGTTTAACAAAGAGCCTCCTTCCCAACATGAGGTGGGGATGTACATGTGGATATGTACAAAGCATGGGCAAAACCATTTTTGAAATTAAGCTGATTGTGAGTGGTTACTAAATACAGCTATACTTACCGACTGGAACAAAGAAGAACGGTTCACCTCCGCTGTATTAACTGACCTACTTTCTTCCCTAAACACACCCAGATGAGCCAAAAAATTAGCTATCCAAACTTCAATTTCCTCACTTATAAATCCAGATAATCTACCTTTCAGATTATTACAGAGTATTTTTAAGTTCACAGAAAAACAATAGCTAACAGTTATTGGCCACTAACTAGATGCTAGGCTCTGTGCAAGGTTCTTTTCCACGCGTTTTCTCACTGAATCCTCAGAACAACCCCATCAATAGGAATCATCGTCCCCATTTCACAGATAAGACTCAACACTCACAAGGGAAAGTGACACTCAAAGATTAGAGAACCAGTAGCTAATAAATGAAAACATGAACCCAGATTCTTGGGCTCTAGAGCTTATATCTTAACATTTACACCACACTTTTCTCTAAAGCTCTTTGAATTGCTAAAACTAAAATGAATCATAGTAAAATTAATTAACACCATGAAAAAGAGAGATAAACAGGTATTATGTGCCTCCTGAGGGAAGACATAAACATCACCTATGAAGTGAATATGTAATAAGAAAAAAAAAGTTTTTATCTGAATTGGATCCAGTCTCTAGATCTCCCTATGTCAAACCACCAACTTACAGGAAATAAAGAACACAGAGGAACATAGGAAACTGCACCACAGGGTTTCACTCAGCCAAAGCCAGACTGTGGGAAACAGCAGGACAAAGAGCCCAATTTCTTCAGTAAATAATTATGGGGAGGAAAAGAGGAGAAGAGAGAAGTTACAGATTAAGAGACTTCAGAAACACATCATATTCTGATTCTTACAGTACTAAAATTTCTGTTGTACTGATTAGAGTTAAAAACCACGACCTGAGTAAAAAGCAGAGTTCCCAGCCAATTTTCTTCTCTAGAAACGGCACTTATGTGACTCCTTCCTTGTGGATGCAAGCTGCAGACTGTCCCTATTCCGGCTCTTCTAGAGCCGGCACCAACAGCTTTCGGCAGGCTGAGCGTATATACGTAACTAGTTCTTTACACAACGGCTCAAGGTTGTTTCATCCACAATGAAAATTCAATTAGAACACATCCCGATACACCGCGTATCTAAACACTACTCTGTATGCATCCAGAGCAGTAGTAAGATACACCAAAAATTTTTAAACAAAATTATCCACTAAGGTCAGGTATGTGTATTGTTATAAATCTGGCACTTCGAGAAGATAATTCCTTTAATGAACTTACCAACATTTTTAAAATTTCTAAAATGTGATCAAAACTTGGAAAATTAATACACTATACTAATGTACAGACACACCTCATTTTTTTGTGCTTCACTTCACTGCACTTCCAGACACTGTGTTTTTTACAAACTGGAAGTTTGTGGCAAACATGGAGCCAAGTCTACTGGCATCATTTTTCCAACAGCATCTGTTTACTTGGTGTCTCTGTGTGGCACACCTGGGTAATTCTCACAATATTTCAAATATTTTCATTATTACAATATTTGTCCTGGTGATCTGTGATCAGCGATTATGACTCGATGAAAGTGCAAATGATGGTTAGCATTTTCTTAGGAAGAAAGGGTATTTAAATTAAGATATGTACATTGTTTTCTTTTTTTTTTTTTAATTTTATTTATTTATTTGACAGACAGAGATCACAAGTAGGCAGAGAAGCAGGCAGAGGTGGGGCGGAAGCAGGTTCCCCACTGAGCAGAGAGCCCAATGCGGGGCTCGATCCCAGGACCCTGAGACCATGACCTGAGCCGAAGGCAGAGGCTTAAACCACTGAGCCACCCAGGTGCCCCCTGTACATTGTTTTCTTTAGACGTAATCCTATTGTACACTTAACAGACTACAATATAGTGTGAAAGTAACTTTTATACGCACAGGAAAACCAAAAAATTCATTTGACTTGCTTTATTTTGGTATTTGCTTTATTGTAGTAGTCTGGAGCCTAACCCACAATACCGTCCAGGTGTACCTGTATCCAACAGTAAAAACTATCCACCTGAGTGGTGCCATGAGGACAGAGACACACCAAAGGAATAGTCCTGAGACCCCAGACAAACCCATACCTATATGGCCAACTGATTTTCAACAAAGGTGCCAGTGTCATGCCACGGGGAAGATTTGACCCCTCGTCACACTACATGAAAATTAACTCAAAATAGATTAACAGTCTGAATGTAAGATAGCTAAAACCATACTTTAAGAAAACATGGAGGGGCACCTGGGTGGCTCAGTGGGTTAAGCCTCTGCTTTTCGGCTCAGGTCATGATCTCAGGGTCCTGGGATCGAGCCCCGCATGGAGCTCTCTGCTCAGCGGGGGCCTGCTTCCCTTCCTCTCTCTCTGCCTGCTTCTCTGCCTACTTGTGATCTCTCTCTCTGTCAAATAAATAAATAAAATCTTAAAAAAAAAAAATAAGAAGAAAACATGGAGGCTGATATTCATGACCTTGGATTTGGCAATGAATTATCAGATATGACACCAAAAATATGAACAAAAGAAAAAATAGCTAAACTGGACTTCATAAAAACTAAAAGCTTTTTTTTTCCTTTGAGAGAGAGAGAGTGTGCAAGCAGAGTAGGGAAGGGAAGAGAGAAACTTAAGCAGACGCTGCACTGAGCTAGAACCCGACACTGCGCTCAATCTCAGGACCCCAAGACCACAACATAGCTGAAACCAAGACTCAGACGCTTAGCCCACTGTGCCACCCAGGAGCCCCAAAACTAAAAGCTGTTTTGCAACAAAGAACATCAAGAAAATGAAAAAAGAATCTACAGAATGGGAGTAAATGTCCACAAATTACGTATCTGACAAAAGTCTAATATCCAGAATATATAAATAGCTCTTATAACTCAATAATAAACAATCCAAATAAAAAATAGGCAAGGACTTGAAAAGACACTTTGCCCAAAGAAGATACACAAATGGCCAAACAGAACACAAAAAGATGCTCAGTATCATTGGTAATTAGGGAAATGTAAATCAAAACCACAGTGAGATACCACTTTATACCCACCAGGATGGTGATGATTAAAAGAAAGGAAAGTAACCAGTGTTAGCAAAGACGTGGAAAAACTGGAACCCCTCACACTGTAAAATGGTACAAGAGCTGTGTAAAACAGTTTAGTAGTTCTTCTAAAGTTGAACACAGAAATACCATACAACTCAGCATTTCCACTCCTAGATATACACCCAAAAGAAGTGATAACAGCTACTCATAACTATTAATAGCAGCACTGTTCACAATAGCCAAAAAGTGGAAACACACATGCTCGTCAACAGGTGAACAGTTAAACATGTGATCCGTCCAACTCAATGGAATATTATGCAGATACAGAAAAGAATGAAGTACTGATATAATAATCCAATAAAAAGTCCAGAATATTTTATAAAAATAGAGAACATGATATGTATTTTATGATATATACTGAAATGCAAATGACCTAGAAAAGCCCAATCTATGGGGCACCTGGGTGGCTCAGTCATTAAGTGGCTGCCTTTGGCTCAGGTTCTGAGACGTCCTGGGATCTAACCCCGTGTCAGGCTCCTGGCTAAGCAGGGAGCCTGCTTCTCCCTCTCCCTCTGCCTGCTGCTCCCCCTATTTATGTTCCCTCTATGTTTCAAATAAATAAATAAATAAAAAGCCAAATCTTTCCACCAAAGAATGGAGTAGGATTACTTACACTATTTGATTTTAAGACTTACAAAAATGCTATAGCAATAAAGACAATGTAGGACAGACTGTGGAAAAGAAAAAAAAGAAGAAGAAGAAGAAGAAGATAAATCAGTGGAACAGCCTAGAATCCAGAAACAGACTCTTACATATATATTGTCAGTTGATTTTCAACAAATCTGCCAAGGCAATTCCACAGGGAAAGAATAGTCTTTTCAACAAATGGTGCTAGAACAATTAGGTATTTATGTGGGAAAAAAACGTAACAAAATTAATCACAGACCTAACACAAAAGCTACAACAATAAAGCTTCTAAAAAATATATAGGAGAAAGTGTTCATGTCCTTGGGAGTACACAAAGATTTCTTAATTAAGACACAAAGAGGATGAGCAGTATACTAGTTGTTATATTGGACTTAAAAAAATTAAAAACTGCTCTTTGAAAGACACTGTTAAACCAAAAGACAAGTCACAGGATGAGAAAAATATTCAGTACATATATGTGTATCAAATAACTGGTATCAAAGAACAGGCAAGAAATTATTATAATTCAATAGTAAGAGAAGTGACCAAACAGGAAAATGGCCAAGAAAATCTGAAAAGACAAATAGTAACAAACAGTCAACGAAGACACAAGGAGTAAACGAGCACATGAAAAGATGTTCACGATCATTAGTCAGGAAAGCACTGCAAATACAAACCACGAGATACCACAACAAACCTAACAGAATGGCTAAACCAAAAACAAGCCAAAAAACAACACCAAACCTGACAATATCAAATGCGGACAAGAATGTGGAACAAGTGAACTCCCTCTCATACGCTGCTGGTGGGAATGCAAAATGGTACAGCAACTTGGATGAACAGCTTTCACAGTTTCTCGTGTAGTTAAACATACCACTACAATATGACCCAGCAATCCTACTGTGAACTGAAAGCTGTGTTCGCACAAAAATCTGTCCAAATGTCTACAGCAACATTACTTATAACTGGTAAAAAGCAGAAACAACCCAAATGTCCCTTGACCCATAAACGAATAAACTGTGGTACAACCAATATGATGGAACACTGCTTAGCAATACAAAGGAACAAACCATAGACACATACAACATGGGTAAATCTCGAATCTACCGTCGCTAAGTGAAAGAAGCCAGACCAAAAAGGCTGTTGGGACAGGGAACAAATCAGTAAATGAAGGGAAGGACTGGTAATCTTTGTAGTGATGGAACCATTCTGCATCTTAATTGTGCTGGGATGTATCACTACGCAATGCATTCATCAAAACTCAGGCCCATACACCGCAGAGTAAACTCTACTGCATACGAGTTAAAAAACAAAACAAACTACAGTGCTAAAAAACAGATCAGAATTGCTAAGGCTTGAGGGGCACCTGGGTGGCTCAGTTGGTTAAGTGTCTAACTCTTGGTTTCGGTTCAGGTCATGAGATCGAGCTCTGCACAGGGCTCCCTCTGCACTCAGTGGAGTGTGTGCTGGAGATTCTCTCCCTTTGCCCCTCCCCCTCCTCTCTCTCTCTAAAATAATAAATAATAAATCTTGGGGAAAAAAAGAATTGCTAGGGCTTAGGATAAGGAAAAGAACCACAAAGGAACACAAATCAAATTTTTTTGATGATGTAACTGTTGTGTATCCTGATTGTGATGGAGCTTCCACAATTATATGCACATGTCAAAACTTACAGAACTGTGCCCTAAAATGAGTAAAATTTACTATATGTAAATTATACATCAATAATCCTGAATTTTAAAAAGATACCATATATACTCACCAGATGGCTAAAATTAAGCTAAATGACAACATGAAATGTTGTCAAAGATGTGGCGCATCCAGAATTTCTGTACTGTTGATGGGAATGTAAAATGATACAACCACTCTGGGGAAAGTTTTGGCAATAAAACCAAAATAATACACCTAACCTCTGACCCAGCCATTCCATTCCTAGGTATTAATGCAAGAGAAATGAAAACATATATTTATGCAATGACTAATTCACTAATATTTAGAGCAGTTTTATTTCTAATAGCCTCAAACGTCCGCCAACACATGGAGATAAATAAAACGTAATTTGTCTATACAATGAAATACATTCTACTGTGTGAAGGAACTATAGCCACATGCCACAATATAGTCAAAACTCATCAAACTGTAAACTTTAAATGGATACAGTTTATTGTATGTAACTTACAGTTCCAAAAAGTTAATTTAAAAAATCCAGTAGCAATAAAAAATTCATTGATAAAATTGACCGTGCATAACTTTTTTAAAAAAGCTTTTGCATGGCAAAAACCTGATAAGCAAAGTCAAAACCAGTAGAAAATATTTACAACTTACATCATCATAAAGGGCTAATCTCCTTAACATTTAAAGAGCTTGCAAAAAAAGTCAAGGGAAATATATCAGAAATTCAAGAGAAAAATGGGCAAAATGCATGAACAGATACTCTGCGAAAAAGATATAAAAATGGCCCTTAAAAATAAAAAGATGCTTGACTTCATTCATAATAAGAAAAATCTCAAATAACAGAGATACAGTAGGCATTGCCACTGACACCATAAAAAAAAGGCAAGCAGACTTCATGTGCCTAAGAACATGATAGCACTTACGAAACACCTCTGAAAATAAAATGCTTGAATGTGACCCAAACCTCTAGATCTAACTACCAACTGACAGGGAACACAAAAAACAGGGAGAGAACATGTTAAACCATACCACGGGTATTCAAATAGCAAAATCCAATCTCTCACTCTTTCTCAAGTAAATAAAATCTTAAAAAAAAAATTAAATAAATTTTAAAAACACTGACATATTTAAGAAAATTGATATTAGGGGGCCCCTGGATGGCTCAGTCGTTAGGCATCTGCCTTCAGCTCAGGTCATGATCCCGGGGTCCTGGGATCCAGCCCTGCATCTGGCTCGCTGCTTGGCAGGGAGTCCACTTCTCCCTCACCCTCTGCCCCTGCTTGTGTTCCCTCTCCAGCTGTCATTCTCTCTCTCTCTCTCTGTGTCAGATAAATGAATGAAATCTTTAAAAAGAAAAGACAACTGATATTAGGATACTGCCTAACTGTATTAAGAAAATGGGTCTTTATTTTCAGTGTGATAATGTTATTATGGTTATGTCACCAAGAAAATGAATCCTTACCAGAGGTATCTACTGATACACAAAATAGTACCTGCAAAATCTAGGGGTAGGGAATGAAGGAGGCATGGCCTGGCCTGATAGTTGTTGGAACTACTTGATGAGTACTATAGTTATATAATTCTAGACTTTTGTGGATGTTCACAACCCTTCATAATAGAAAAAAATCTGTGTTACAGAGAGATACCATTTCTCACCTACCAAACTGGCCAAAAGCCAAAAGCTTGCCAATACACTATATTGGTGAAGTTATTAGAACACAGGGACTCTTACATTGCTCATGAAAAGGCAAAATGGTGCAACCCTACTGAGATGAATACAGCACTATTTAACAAAATCACACATACATTTACCCTATAACCCAGTAATCCCACTTGGTATTATTAATTCTGAAACCATTTTCAGTTTTAGTGTTCATAAACTAAACAAAGTAATGTTCATATCTGTTCATGCATTTTGCCCATGCCCTAGGTGAGCTCACTTGTTTACATAAGTCTACATACAGATGGCTTCCAACAGCTGTCTCCAGCCCTGGACATCCAGCTGAACTGCAGACTCATGTATACAACTGTCTACATATCTACTTACTTATCTAACAGACATCTCAAACTTAAACAAACAGCATCAACCATTCCCCTTAGAAACCTGTTGTCTCGGTCTTCCCCATCTCAATAAACAACCACTCCCCTCTTCCAGCTGTTCAGGCAAAATATCTTAGAGTCAGACTGGAATGAATCTTCTTTCTCTCTCATTACACATCCAATGGATCAGCAAATCCTATTGGTTCCATCTTGTAAATATCCAGAATCCCATTACTTCTCATCAATTGCCTTGCTGCCACTCTGGTCCAAACCACCGTCATCTCTCAGCTAGATGACTGTTCCTTGCTTCTACCCTTGCCCACTTCACTCTATTCTCAACACAGCAGAGTGATTCCATTAAGACATATATTTAAGTGTTTATTCAGTAAACCCGTATTACTACTGGCCAAGCACTGTTCCAAATATTTAAATATTAGCTTAATACTTAGAACAACTTTACAAATGAAAAAACAAAGAACAGGGAATTTTAAAAATTACTTGCCCAAGGTCACAGGTTTAGGAAATGGCACAGCTCAGATTCAAACCAGAGGAGTCTAGCTCTGGAGCCCAGATTCTTCAATACTAGGTAACATCACCCTACTCAAAACTCTTCAACTTTACTTATTAGAATTACCGAGGGATTGTTAAAAATCCTGATGCCAAGGTTGGACATCCCCCATCCCAATTAAATCAGAAACTCTAGGAGATGGGGGGTGCCTGGCTGACTCAGTCAGAAACAGATGTGACTGCTGAGCTCAAGGGTTCTAAGTTTGAGCCCCACGTTGAGTGTTTAAATTATTTAAATAAATAAAAATTTTAAAAAAGAAAAAAAAGAAAGACACTCTAGAGATGAGATCTAGCCATTAGTACCTTTTTCAATTTCCCCAGATTAATTCCAGTGTTCAGCCAAGTTTAAGAACCATTGTTTCAATGTGATCTCATCTCATTCAAGTAAAAAACCAAAGCCCTTACAAAGACATGCAGGCTTCACCTACATGTCCCATACCTTATCCCAGTCCCCCCTTGGTCACTCATCTGGCTACTGGACTCCCTATGTCAGACAAGCTTCCCACTCAGGGCCTTTGAACTCAAATATCACTTTCTCAGAGAAAGAGTGACACCCTATCTTGACACTATCTAAAATTGCAAATGTGAACTGTACTGCTGTACTGTCCTATCTCCCTTTCCAACTTTATTCTCTTTGGCATTTGGGGGTAACAAACAATATCATTTACTTATTTACCTGTTTCTTGTCTGTTTCCCCACACTCGAATGTAGGCTCCACAAGAGCAGTGATTTTTTTTTTTTTAACTATTGTTTCTTCAATGCTTAAAACAGTGCCTGATACATGGAAGGCACTCAATAACTATTTGTTGAATGAAGTATTAAGGAGCCCATAATGATTCCAACAAATACTTTCTTCCTCCACAATGGTTTTATTCAAGTATAATCATCACAGAGTATTATGTTAGTTTCAAGTATACAATATGGTGATTCAACAATTCTATACATTACTCAGTGCTCATCGCAGTAAGTGTACTCTTGATGCCCTTCACCTACTTTACCCAGCCCACGCCCACCTCCCCTCTAGCAACCACCAGTTTGTTCCCTGTATTTAAGAACCTGGGGTTTTTTCTGTTTGTCTCTTTTTTCTTCGTTCATTGTTTTTGCATCTTAAATTCCACATGAGTGAAATCATACAGTATTTGTCTTTACCAGACTGACTTATTTCACTTAGCATTATACCCTCTAGATCCATCTGTGTTTTTGCAATGAATATTAATATTACAGTTTCTAGATAGAAAGTTGCTTTTTCCTCATTAGACAAGATATCCTTTGGCAGATTTAACTAACTGGTTTGCTTAGCTGATGGAAGGCAAAAGTTTCAAACACTATATTTCTATTTGTATTTATATTTTTAGTAAACTTGGTATGAGGCAAGAATAGATAAAAGTATATTATTAAAACCTTTCCCCAAATGTATCCTCACTCTAAGGTATAGTTAGATCATACAATCAGTCATCAATTAACATTTTCACAGTTAATACTTCATCAGTCAGGACCCAGAAAGTAAGCCAAAAAATCAAAACAAAACAAAAATCACGGAGACACAGATTAAAAAAAAAGAAAAATTAAATTCTGCACAGTGAGACAGCACTAGGCCCACAGGGCTTCACTATTATTTTTAACCAGTGTTGAGTGGGACTAGCCTTGTTGTCCCAAATTTGCTATCAAGCTCAAAGCTGAGGATATATAGACATCAAACATCTGGGAAACCCAGCACTGACACCCCTTCCCTCACACACATACCCCTAAGGGCTCTGGCACCATAATCAACACTTTACCATCACTTGATAGAAACATTTGACAGAAGAGAGGGAAAAAATTGGAAGTCTTCCAAGTCTGCAGGGAGAAGACACGGAAAGGAAGGAGATATTCACCCCAAAACAATGGCAGGAGCCCTCTAAGAGAAGAGTTTACAAGAAGGAGAGACTGGCATCCCATTCTTCAGTTCAATGTCTACTTAAGAAGCAGACTGAGTCTGATCTGTACCTATTTGAGCAGGGGGACAAAAAAAATTAACAAGAAATGTAAGGGCACAAAAAGGGGGGCAGATTTATGCAGCTAGCATACCACGGCTTGGCATCACAAGGAAGTGAGTTTCCAGTGGGTTAAGTGGAAGCTGCAGGAGGTAGCTAGACTTGAGCTGTCTTGCCATTATCAAAAAATCTGGCTGTGGAGAGAAAAGATCCCCAAAGTACCTCAGCCCCACACAAACTCCTAGGAACCAGAGGGTAGGACTGACAGGTCACGAACAAGGAGGACAAGGTGGCCGTATACGCCCAGAGCAAATTTCAAATCCAGGAATTAGGGGCACTGGGGAGTCTCTCTGTGAGAGCTCACCAAAAATTCCAGTGCAGACGCATATCAGTGAACATCAATGGCTTGCCATCGCTAATCAAAAGAGGGCTTTAACAGCACCCAGTAAGATAGACGTGCCCTTTTCCATTTTTCTTCTTACAAGTCCCTGACCAAGTAGATCCCAGAAGAAGAAAGAGAAAGAGGAATTCTGGGAGCATACCACAATTCCTCCCCAGTCCAAGTATTTTAAGTAATAAGTGCCTGACACTGGGGTAGGGGAGGAACTTGAAATTGACTAGGAGACTGAAAGTTTAAACTGAAAGAGAAAGACTAGAGTTTTAATAGCTGTAAATGATGGAAAAGCTATCATCTGTCCCTGATATGATGAGTGGGAAGAGAGGGGAAAGAGGAAGACCCTACATATCACAGTTCAAAGCAGTGAATGGTGAAAAATAAAATTGTCTTCTGTTTGTTTTCACCAAGCTCAGACTACTCAATAACCTGATGATACACGTAACATCATCACTGCCCTTAGTAATGAGAGGAAACACCAGACATGAAAATTCCCATGGGGGATTTACTGTACTGGGTAAGATGCTACATTAGAAGTCCTCTGAGATTGCTTCTAGGTCTAAGTGCCTGAGATTGTCCTTTCTTCAAGGGACTGTCCTTTCTTCACAGAATCCAGAGTTCAATGGATAAACTGTAAGAGGCTAGACTATATAAAAGGGTAAAACCACAACTTTTTAAAAAATAAAACTGTCAGACTGACAATAATAAGATTTCCGTAGGAAAAAAATATTTAAGACTCAAAGGTTAATTTAAGGCTAAAAATTATCACAACTGACACTGATTTTCTTTTACAGTCAAAAGACATTTCAATTTAAATTCTGATACAAAATCCTCAAAAACACTCCCTGCATTCAAAGCAATTCAACTAATCAAAAGGCTTATAAAAATAAATAGCAAATATGTTTGCTTAAATATCTTCTAGGAATTAATTATAAGCTGAAATATTCTTTATTACAGAGCAGCTACTAGGAGAAAATATTACTCAGAGTTCAATGGTTTAATGTTACTCATTAAGCATAACTGACTGAGTCCTACTGCTATAACAAGTATCAACATGAATTTTTATTTTTAAATAAAAACATCCCATATTTTTATGTTTCTAAAAATAATTAAGCATTACAGACAAGCATCTAAAACCACCAGAAGTTTCTGCCCTAAGAATTCTTTGATAACATGTTAATACCTTTCTAAATGTTGTGTACCTACAATGGTGAAAATAATTAACTCAGTTTTAATATTTATTTCCTACTGAAACCATTTTATTATTGCAGATCAGAAATATGAGAATCTAGAAATTTAAAATCAAAATTTAATATTAACAAAAGTAAAATGCTCAAGCATGTGAAGAAGTAGTACTTCTATATCACTTCAGCTCAAAGCTGAGGCAGTTACCACTACTATGGCATTTGAAGTTTTCAATCTCATAAAAGCAGAGTGTTAATTGTTATCACATCTGAAAAATTACTATATTGTATTCAGAAAATGATCTCTCTTCCATTCTTAAATGACAGAATTATTTAAACAACAACAACTTAACATCTAGCAATATTTCAATATCGAAGTCAAACTTAAATTACACTAATAAATTATTTCATAGATTTCACTCTGGGTTACAAATTATCATACAGTCAAAATAACAGGAAGTTTTATGGTAGGACTATAAGAACTTTGAGGCTCAAGTGAGTCTTTTGTTTTGTTTTGTTTTTAAGCTGCATTAGACATTTCTAGAGGAAAAGCCTCTACAAAAATATAAAATGCTTCCATCTTTCCTAAATATTTTCCGAGGAGAATTCAGTATTGCCACATCCTATATGTTAACAACAAACACGGGAGGACTGCCCATAGTGGCTTTTTAAAGAAAATATCCCAATGCTATTCTCAAAGTCCTTAAATATTTCTAAAAAGGTCCTTCCGGCTTATGAACTCATAGCAGTTTCCTAACAATTGTACACTTATCCTGTTTTACTGTCTCTGTGGGTCTACTGACAAACTCAAATTGACACACCACCTCTCTTTCCTATTTTGCTACATTGTTAAAACAGAATAAAAAGATATAAACCTGTTACTTCCCTTCTCCCCAAAGCAACCATAAAACTAGTAACTAGCAAGATAAAGTGCCATGTGAAGCCGTTTCAGCACATATAAATCACATCTTCTTAAGTCACAGAAGTTACCCACTACTTAACCACAAAAAGCAAATCCAAAGCTATATCCCTTGATACTCCTTGATATGGCTCTCTCTTCAAGAGAAGCCCATCAATGCATATTCTGTGGGGTTTACAGCACTATAAAATAAAGTAACCATTAACTCAAATTCTGCTAAGCTCAGACATTCTTGTTTAAATATATAAATATTCTAAGATGTAATCTTCCTTGGGAAGATTTGGTCAAGATGAGGATTATTTAAAGAAACTCTATTTGGGGAAATATTTTTTTGCCACAAGTGTATTAATATAAAAACGAGGAATATGAAACGTTACAGGCATTTTAGTCAGAATTCATCTATTTTTGAAATAATAGTTCTTCAAGTCCTTCACATTGTGAAGAAAAATGTAGCTTTACAGAATGATTTTCTTCAAGTTTTTCTCCGATTCATATAAAGCTTAGCCAAATTTCGCTGTAAAGTGTTTCAGTGGCATTAAACTCACATAGAAAGTATGCAAGCTGAGTCCTTGGCGGGGTAATAAAGCAGACTGATCAGTAGTTCTAAGATAAAAGACAATGGTTATAAACCTCAGAGAGCACTACTTGTTCCAGTCATTAAACACACAGGAAATAAGATTTTCTAGTTAGAAAACTAATTCACAAAGGCGATGACTTCATTAAAGCAAAGAAAGTCCTGCTGAAACAGACAGCAATCAATCGTAAAATAAGAAAGCAAGTATTACAGGGCTGGTAGGTGAAAAGGGAGAGAAAAATGGCACAAATTGCGTGCATATTTCTTCCCCGAACCTTCTCTCACATCTGCGCCCGCAACAAAACAATCCAGTGCCGCGCGAAGGGCAGATGCTCTGTTTTGGGACTCAGCATAACCAGAATTCGACAAAGGCAATAAATGCTATAAATAACAAGACCGTTTTCACTCGGACACCACTTTCCCTTCTGATGATCTATCCAGGAGGGTCAACAGAAAGCATCTGAAATAAACCACAAACCACTCAGAACGTCCCCAAGGCGCTGCGGCGGGCAGCTGGCCACGAGGCTGAAAGACCAGGGTTCTTTCTGCTCGCCTCCCTGGTCCTACCTGCGTGACCTTGGGCAAGTCACTTTCAACGCTCGCACTGGTCATCCGCACCATTAAGGTGCGAAGGTAAAGCATGATTCTGAGGCACAGGGCGGAGTCGACTGCTGACTCCGCGGGCCCTAAAGTGAAAGCGCATGCAGACAGTAGAGAACGATGCCCAAGGCAGTGGAGCCCCCCGGGGCACAGCCCTGGAGTCGAGCCACTCCGACAGGCGTCGCCCGCCGGGAATCCCCGGACAGCTGTCCCTCGCAGGGCGCCCGGGAGCAGCGCGCGACCGTCCTTTCCAGCAGAACCCCCGACCAGCTCGTCGGCGACCCGGATCGCCGCCCGCCTCCCCGCCCTCCCCCGCAGGACGCCGCGGAGGGCTGAGGTCAGGAAAACAATAAAAAGGAGTCGCGGGAAGAGGACGCCGCCCCCTCCCGCCGCCCCGGAGCCCGCGAGCAGGTGAGCCGGCGCCGCGGCCTCGCCCAGGTGCAGCCGCGCGCGGCGGACACACGAGGAGAGGGGCCGCGGGGCAGCCCGGTAACCTGCGTCGCCCGCCGCCCCGCACTCACCAGCGCCCGCCGGCCCCTCGGCGGACGCGCGACCGCCTCCCTGCTCGCCTCAGTCGGCGCGGCGCTCCCGGAGCCCGGCCCCGCCCACCCCGCCCCGGTGCGGCCGCGCTCCTCACGCCCAACTTCACGTCGGCCCTCGGCCCGCAGCACCCGCGCAGCCGCGGCCCCGGCTCCCACAGGCACCGAACTGCCGGAGTGGCGCCCACGACGGCCCGTCCACACACTGCGCACGCGTGCCCGCGCCGCCTCAGCCCCCAGACGGCCGCCGAGATTCCGGAGCCGGCACTCCCAGCCCGCGGAGACTACAAGTCCCGGCACGCCCCGCGCGGATCCCCGCGGCGTGGCGGGCCGGGCATCGGGCGTCTTCCTGGTTCCAGAGGAGGTGGCCTCGGCGCCTCGGGGCGGGCTGCGCGTGGAGCTCTGGGCCCCTGCGCTGCGGCGCCTCCTGGGATTGGTAGTCTTTGAGGATGGAGGGGCTTGGTTCGGAGCGGGGCGGGAGGAGGGGGAGGAACTGGGGGTTCTCTGATGTCATCTCCTAGAGCTTCGCAGCCCAGGAATCTTTAAAAATAGGCTTCGTTCGGGGCACCTGGGTGGCTCAGTGGGTTAAAGCCTCTGCCTTCGGCTCAGGTCAGGATCCCAGAGTCCTGGGATCCAGCCCCACATTGGGCTCTCTGCTCAGCAGGGAGCCTGCTTCCCTTCCTCTCTCTGCCTGCCTCTCTGTCTACTTGTAATCTCTGTCAAATAAGTAATAAATAAAATCTTTAAAAAAAACATAGGATTCTTTCGCTTGCGGGTAATTCGTTTGCGAGCTGTTCCGTAATCGGTCTGGGAAGTATAAATTCGCAGGCTCCTGTGTGACCTGAAGGAAAACAGTTTACAGCTCTGCGCGCCAACTCTTCGCTCATAATCGTTTCTGCCTAGAACTATTAGCACCACCTCCTACTTTATAGGACAGGGAGCTTGGAGAAACTTAAGGAAGGATGAATTCAGATTCTTTCCGGAAAGATGCCCCATAAATATGTAGTCTCATGAACTATTCATAAAAATTTAACATATTTGTTGAGCACTTACTACATGCCAAATCCCGTGACAGGCACTAGGTGTACATCTGAGAACAAGACAGACACCATCCTGCCCTCTTGGAGCCTGCGATCCGTGAGGGGAACGAGTCCTTAAACAGGATGATTTTAGATTTCAAGGCAATGAAGAAATGGCACAAGTTAAAGAGATGGGGAGGTACTCTAGAGAAGGCGGTCGGGGAAGGCTCTCTGGGGAAGTAATATTTGAGCTGAAACCTGTAAAATGAGAATTACTTAGACATGCAAAGAGCTGGGAAAGAACTATATGCCACGCCCTCCACATGCATGGCACACACTAGGCTCTCAATAAATACTTGTTCTCTGTGTGTCCTTTTCCTTCCTTCGGCATGCACAGCTTTAGATCACAGCCTTCACCCCTCAAAATCTTTATCAACGCTTTTCAGAACATGCTTGCTATGTGAAGATGTAGAGGAGATAGGTCGACGTGCAGTGGTAGGACAGGCTGTAGGGCTGCTGAGACAGAAAACACCAGATAAATGCTGATGACCTGGTTACATGGCAGAATCCTGATTCCTTATCTTTGTGAACTGGGTTAAAAGTCTGGGCACTCAGCCTGGCCTCTTGACTCCATTCTGGTTATGAGGCAGAAAAATTGGATTTGGAATTTGTCTTTATTAGGATCCTAAAGATACTGTCTCATCTGAATCAAAGGAGAAGTGGAAAACAACCCTACACTTACCTGTGGAGATGTACCTGTGTGACCTTAGGCAGAGGGTGACGCTTTGTCTTTCTTGACTCAGTGATTTCAGCTGCTGAACTTGAAGAATGTTCTCAGAGTCCCATAAGCTGTTGGAGGGGAAATACACACATCTTCCATGGGATGCTCCTGTCCTGGCTCTTTCAGACTGCTCATCGTCAACATTTCTAAGACAATGGTTCTGTTACCTTTTGAGAAACCTTGGCTGTGTAGCCTTGCTGACAGCTGTCTTCTCAAAGCTTCATGTCTTCATCCATATAATGGTTGAAAGTGTTTGGCCTGATCATAGTTTCTACAGTAGCCACAGCACTGTTTCCTTTGGTTCACAGTCAGTTTGGGTTTTTTTTAAAACTATGTGGCTGGGGCACCTGGGTGGCTCCGTGGGTGAAGTCTCTGCCTTTGGCTCAGGTCATGATCTCAGGGTCCTGGGATTGAGCCCTGCATGCTCAGCAGGGAGCCTGCTTCCCCCTGTCTCTCTGCCTGCCTCTCTGCCTACTTGTGATCTCTCTGTCAAATAAATAAGTAAATAATATCTTTAAAAAATTAATTAACTAAATTAAAAAATAAAACTATGCAGCTAACATTCAAAAATAGGAAGATTTTGGGGCAACTGGGTGGTTCAGTCAGTTAAGTGTCTGCCTTTAGCTCTGGTCATGATCTGGATCATGCCCCAAGTAGGGCTCCCCGCTCACCTGGGGGGTGGGGGAAGGGCAGTGGCAGTAATCTGTTTCTCCCTCTGCCCCTCCTCCCTGCTCGTGCACTTATGTGCTCAGCTCTCTCGCTCTCTCTCTCTCAAATAAATAAAATCTTTAAAATAAATACAAATAGTAAGGTTTCACATAAAATTCCAGATGTCACCTTTCCGATTTCTATAGACATTTGAGCTTGTCTTTCCTGACCTAGAGGGTCTAAAGGGAGTCTCCAGCTCCAGAATCCTAGAAGATTCTAAGTGGGATATTTGGAACATACTTAAACCAAAACAAACAAACAAAAACTCCTGTTTATCTGAAATTCAAATTTAGCATGTATTTGATCTGGAAACCCTAGCCCAGAGATCAGACCTCTGAAGTGGAGAGCCTCTCCCTCACTCTGGACGGAACATTATTTGGCTGAGTGGTTTTAAATTATTCCTTTGTGTTTTTGGCCTAACAAGCCCCAAAGGTTGTTTGATATTGAGAGCCACATGTACAGACAAGGGGGAGAGCCAGAAAAGTGATTCAGATTGCCCAAAGACACATAGCCAGGTAATCCCCAGGGCTCCTTTGAGGTTGCGGTATAAACGGAACCTGTTAACACCCTAGGGAAGGGGGAAAGAATGGAATTCTCAGGATCAGCCAATAAATAAATGATCAGTGGTGACCAAAATAACAGTAATGATGATGACAATAATAATAATAACCATAATAATACTCTTCTCTCTCCTTTACCCAGCCTTTTTTTGGATGGAGAGATTATTACATAACAGTGCTCTTAGTGTGTTTGTTTTTGTTTTTGTTTTTTTAAGAAGAAGAAGTATGTGGAATATTCCCTTGTTGAAATTACAGTCTGAGTACAAACCCAGAACATTCAGGACCCGCAGACAGCACTGAGGAATGCTGGAATATTCCATGGCTACTTGTCATCTGAAGAAAAGGGAGAGGAGGAGTCTGAATTCAAGAATCTGCAATTTACCTTGAAAACATCACTCTCCTCCTCCTCATCACACCTCGAGCGTGTAAAGAAAGCACTTTGATGTTGCATTTGAAAATACTTATCGAGTCCTTTCCATATGCTTACATGCAGGACCCTGGATCCTCCACATAGAATTAACCCTTTTGACAACATGAAGAAGAGCAGTGTAGACAAGTCACATTATGATCCAAAATCACACAGAAAGTTAGTGAGCATGCATCACCTCTAAAATCTATGGCCTCCCCTCACGGACACTTCACGTCTTCCTTCCCTGCTTTATATTTTTCTCCTTAGCAACGATCGCTTTCCTGCACATTATATCTCTTACTTATCTATCCTGTTTATTTTTGGCATGTCACACTAGTGTGAAGCCTGTAGTTTTTTTGTTTTTGCTTTTGTTCTTGTTTTTTATCTGTTTCGTTCATCACTATATCCTCACTGCCTAGGACAGAAATACTTGTTCAGTGATGAAGGCCACCAGCTTGCTTCACGGATAGGCAGAATCAGAAGTCGACAGAAGCAGCAACTCCAGAAGTAAACCCCTGTTCTCTCTAGAAATCAGAACCAAGATAGAATAAGAATTAAACATGAACCAGACACTCTGCAAACCCAGCTTTGGTTCTGTCGTGCCTTCCAGAGACTGGGTGGCCGAGAGTGAAAAACAGCTCTTCCCTGTTTTTCAGTGTAAAAATGAAACCCGCCGCAGTCGATAGGGTTGCTGTTCCGGCAGTCATCAGAAGGCTGCCTCTCCCGGCCTTCCCACGCCCTGGGCTTCAGCCAAGCGATAGGAACGACGAGTCTCAGTAATTACCCAGGGTGGGGTGGGACTGAGTGACCTGCCCAGAATACAGGTCAGGTGACTGGATGCTCCTTCTGGAGCTCATTCTTGCGTCCCAGGGCTGGAGCTAAGTCCTTCAGGGAGGACCTATGAGGGACCGTCCCCAAGTCATGCTCGCAGAGGTGTGAGAACAGAATTTCAGAACAGGTCAGCAATCAACCCAAACTCCAGGCCCAACAAGAAAAAAAAAAAAGAGAGAGGGAGAGAGAGAATTGCCTCCAAGATTTTTAGGGAGAGGAACCAGGTATGTCCTGCCTTAGGACCCCTATTCCATAGGTCCCTTAAAAATCCTCTGCAACCCCTGTGGTCTCTGGGGTCTGGTGAGGTTCCGGCCCTGTCACACACCCCAGTAAGGTCATATTTTAATTATCCTGACCACACGTGGCAGGTCTGGGATGCTCGTAGGCCCTCAAGTTATGGAGCACAGAAGGCCTGCTATCATCCAAACGTGATCTCTTGCTCCGGTGTGGCATGAAACCATGAAAAGGAAGATTTTCTGAAGCCAAGGGGCTTGTCCCGTGTCACAGCTGGGTAGCTAAGTTGAGGAACATTCTAGAAGGTAAAGGGCTCTTTCTTCCAGACAGAGCTGGGAGAGTATCTGGGAATGAGTCCATCTTGGGCTTCACACACTCCTCAGCCTATGGGAATTCCTCCTCAGACCTCGGCAACTCGCATGTCCCACTCTAGCTAAGGTCCTCCTTGTGTCAAAGGCCACTGGTTTCTCTCCACTCCACCTTGTCGTTCATCTGAGGAGTGTATTTGCCTTCAACAACAAGAACCAATGTCTCAAGCGTTTGGGAGGGCTGCCATGGTCTGACCCCCAGAAGAAGAGAAATGGAAGTCACAGCTTCTACCACAAACCCTGTGGACATTGTGGGTCCCACCCCAGGAAAGGACAGAAAGGAGCTAGGGCTCTGAAGTCCGTTTGCACGGACCAGCTGTAACCTTGGGCTCCTTACTTTATTTCTCTGAGCCTCAACATTTCCTCATCTGTAAAATGCAATTGATAATAATTCCTACCTTACAGCTCATCATGAGTCTTAATGAAATAACACATATTAGCAAATATGCACTCAATTAGCAAGGTGTCTGGCACACATTCATGGCTCCACAAATATCCACGACTGTATTATTCACTTTAGTCCAATCCCCAAACTTGCCTGACCAAGATGGATGATACATTTAAAATCTCTCACTTGGGCAGCTGGTAAGTTCTAGAACTACTCTGACGGCTGTGGATCTCACACATATCTAGGGCGACTGGGATGGACGTACTCACCATGGTCTAGGATCCTGGGGAGTTTGGTGCAGCTGGAGAGCAGTATCGTGTGGATATGGTAGTGGGGAAGGAGGCAGGGCTCCTTCAGAAGAACCAAGGATGCCAGTGTAAGGGGGATGTGATGGCTAATTATACGTGGCAGCTTGACTGATGCTCAGATAACTGGTAAGACATTATTTCTGCCTGTATCTATGACAGTGCCTCTGAAAGGGATTAACATCTGAATCGGTAAACTGAGTAAAGACCTCCCTCCCCAACGTGGGTGGGCATCATCCAATCCATTTTGGCCCAAATAAAACAAAAAATGGAGGTAGGTGACTTCATGGCTGCCTGAGCTGAGGAGACATCCATCTTCTCCTGCCTTGAGACATCGGTGCTCCCGGACACCACCAGCTTTTCCAGCTCTCCAGCTTGCAAGGAACAGATCGTGGGACTTCTCGTCCTCCATAGCCACGTGAGACAATTCCTATAGTAAGTCTCCTTTCTCGTGTATCTATATCTTTGTGGCTATCCGTCTATCTATATCTTTCTATATCTATTTTTATTTTTCCTAATTAGTCTGTTTCTCTGGAAAACCTAGCCTAATAATAATACAGGGGGCCCTCAGTTTGCCTTCCCATGTGTACCCCACACCCCCTCCTGGCTACAAGAGTAAATAAACATAAATCAATTGACTTAGACTAGATCAGGACAACGATGGCTTCTTCATCATTTTCAGTGCTGTCCGCCTCCCTCAGAAACATTTCGCTTTCACCTAAAAGCTGGCAGCCCCCCCACCTCTCCCCCACCACAGCCTAACAGCAGGGGTAGCTCTAAAAATAGCGCAGCTCCGCCGCCCCCCCTGGCGTGTAAATACATCTTTGTTCCGGCCAGCATTTAATAACTGTACTTTATGGTGAAACAAGAGCTGTAATTAGAGCCCAACAATGGAAGGTGCAGTCAGGGCTGAACAATACTCAGAATTCCCATGGTGGTCCCCCCACCCGCAGCTGTGAGAACCACAAGTCCCCAGCACGAATTCCATTCACAATTATTCACCTAGTCCCAGGGCGGCTTATTCCAATCAGGGCTTTCCTGCCTCCTCAGCGGGGCTGCCGAGAGGCTGCAAAGAGATGCTAAGCCTGGGCCCCTGCCAGGAGCAGCCGGTGCAGGTGTGCGCGCAGGGGCCGGCGTGGAGAAGCCTGCGCGGTGGCCCCGGGGACCAGCCAGACTGCCCCGGGGCTGGAGACCTCAGCAGCCACCGCGGCAGCAGCCCTTCATGCGGGACTTCCTCCAGATAAAAGGGAGCTTTGCACTGATTTCCTTAGCCGTCGCTGCGGTCTGTGCATTCCAGGATAAGCCCAGCGGCTGGCTTCCCCTGCCAGGTTCAAGTCCTAGAACGGTGGAGAGAGGAGGTCTTCATAAGAGGGACTACAGTCTCAAGGCCTGGGGCATAGCAGGATCATTGGGCGGGCTTTAAGAGAATACTTGGGACAAGACCCCACCCCCAGACCAATGGCATTAGAATCCCTGGCAATGAGCAATTGACATGGGTATTATTTTTTTCTCTGTTTTTGTTTTGACGAAGAACTCAAATATGGTGTTATGGACTGAACTGTGTTCCCCGCCCTCCCCACCCCCCCACCCCCCCACCCCCCGCAATATGTTGAAACCCCGACCCTCAATGGGACTGTATTCAGAGATAGGGCCTTTATGGAGGTAATGAGAATTAAAGGAGGTCATAAGGAGGGGGAGGGGCTGACCCAATAGGATTAGTGTACCCATAAGAAGAGACACCAGAGCTCACTGTCCCCACTCCTTCCAGCGATGTGAATATTCTGGGAGCAGACAGCCCTCTGCAAGCCAACAAAACCCTCACCAGAGACTGAATCACGTTTCCTTGTTAGTAAAATCGGGCTTCCCAACCTCCAAAACTGTGAGAAATACAGTTAAAATATTAAAATATTTTAAAATATTTTAAAATATTTAAAATATTTTAATATTTTAAATATGAAATATTAAAATAGTTTAAATAAATAAATTAATATTTTAAATATTTTAAATATGAAATATTAAAATATTTTAAATAAATAAATTAATATTTTAAATATTTTAAATATGAAATATTAAAATATTTAAAAATTTAAAATATTAGAAAAAACAAATTTAAGCCACCCCATCTATGGTATTTTGTTATAGCAGTCCAAGCTGACTAATACATATAGCAAATTCCAAAATTCTTAAGTTTAAAGCCCCATAAACTCTAACCACTACTCAGATCAAGAGACACTTCATTTAAAAAAAACATTTTTTTTTTATTAAGTAATCTCTACATCCAATGCAGGGCTTGAACCCACAACCCCAAGATCAGGAGTGGTATGCCTTATCAACTGAGCCAGCCCGGTGCCCGAAGATACATTTCTAACACCCCAAAAGGCTTCTTATGCCAGCCACAGATCACCACTAGTCTGATTTCTATCACCATAGATTAGTTTGACCTGTTCTTGAACTTCATGTAATTGTAATTACACACTATGTCATGTACTCTTTGGCGTCTAACTTCTTTTGCTGAAGATTGTGTCTGTGAGATTTATCTATGTCCTTGAGTGTTGTAACAGGTCCGTTCTTTTTTTTTTTTTTAATCACTATGTAGTATTTCATTTTATGAGTAAAGCACAATTTATCTATTCTCCTGTTGATGGACATTTTGATTATTTTCCCTTCTGTTTCTTTTTTCATGTTGCTTTCTCTGCCCTGAATGGCTTTTCCCTCTAGCCCCATCCCACCCCCTAATCTCCCACAAATAAAACCCACCTGCTCTGAGAGGCAAGCTTTAATACCCCAGTCAAAACTCATCATCTCTTGGAATCTTTCTGGACTTCCAGGGAGAAGTGACTCTCTGTGACCCCACTACTGACATTTTTAAATTATAGGGGTGCATCTGGCAGGAGACCAGGGTTACCTCACGGCAGAGACCATGTCTTAAGATCTCTGGCCCTAGAGAAAGGAAGGTCAAGAAACAGTGGCTTGTTCCTAGGAGGCTGGTACCTTTCCAGAAAAGGCAGGTATGCCTGCGGGATTTTGGAAGGGAAGGCAGCATAAAGCAGGCAAGTTCCAGCCCTAGAAAGGGCACTGAGACTGAAGGACAGCGTGACAGGAAGTCAGTGGGACAGACTGGGCATGAGCAAGGTGTGCAGCTACCCAGGACTCACTCCTGGTGATTTATTTATTTTTTTATTTATTTATTTTTTATTTATTTTTTTATTTTTTTATTTGACAGATCACAAGTAGGCAGAGAGGCAGGCAGAGAGAGACAGGAGGAGGCAGGCTCCCCGCTGAGCAGAGAGCCCGATGCGGAACTCGATCCCAGGACCCTGAGATCATGACCCGAGCCGAAGGCAGAGGCTTTAACCACTGAGCCACCCAGGCGCCCTCACTCCTGGTGATTTAATCCCAAGCCCCCAGGCTTACCTCCAGATGCTGAGCCCACATAGCACCCATGGAGATGGACTCAGGCATCTGGCAGAATGGAGCCCTTGGCCAGGGCAACAGTGGGCCCAGCTATGACAGACTAGGGACTGCCATGTCCTGGTCTGGCCTGGAGCACCATCTTGAACACAGCCATAAAGCCCTGTCCCTCACGGCTGCTGCCCCCTTTCCAGTGGGGCACTTGGATCTGGCCAGGACGCTGGTCAGAGGAGGCCAGCAATTTTCACTGTATTTCCTGCCACAGGATTCCTTTTCTCTGATTTCTTTGTCTTTCACTTAAGTCAACCAAATGCCAACCAACAGAGCTCTGCATCCAGGAGGGCAAACCAGCGGCATTACTCAGAAATCTCGGTCTCCACAGCAACAGGTTTGTAACTATTTGGGCTCTTTGTTGTAGAGGTGATTAACATTAGTTAGAAAATCTGCTTTCACAAGTACCTAAATGATCACATCTCTGCGATTTAAGCTTTTTGACCCATGATGCTGTAGTAAGGGGATTCTGTTGGTTCCAGAAAGATCTGAGTTCAAATCTGTGGCTTGTTGGCTGGGTAACTTCAAGCCACTCACTCTAGTGTTCTGAACTTTGGTTTCCTCATCCGCCAAGTGATCCCTCTGCTGCACAGGGATCGTGAGGCTGGGGCTTAGTGCCCAGGAGCTGTCGTGATAGCGACTTACCGGGACACTGGAGAAGGTAGGCGCCCCCCTTTCCCCAGCCCTATTCCAGGATTCGTCATCTTTATTTTCTAACAACAAACAGGCTTTTCTCTGGAAGCTCTCCTGGTTATCCTGAAATGCCCTCCCCCACTTCATTCTGGTGCCCACACGCTGCCCGCCAGACTGTTTGTTTTGGATGCAGGAGGCCAGCCAGGGAGTGGCGGGCCTGCCCATGCAGTTCCTTGAAACAAAAGTTGCTCCCTGAGTCACTGCTGCGAGAAGCTATCCTACCCAAGCAAGCACCCACACGGGCATGTCAGAGGTAGGATGCCCTGTGAGCAGGACTTGTTGGGTAGAGTGGGTGCACAGGCAGAGTGATAGGAGAGAGAGGGCTGGTAAGTCAGGCACAAAGTGTACGCTTGATCAGGGGAGAAATGGAAAAAAGGGTATTGAAGGCTTTCAAATAAGAGAGAGCATATCAGATTTGTGGGTTAGCAAAGTCTTTCTGGACTTTCAGGAAGGGAACTCATTCCCCCAGCCGTCCCCACCATATTCCAGCCTCTTTTCCTTCCTTTGCCTATCACAAATTTTCTGCTCTGGCCAAACTCCTAGACAGACTTTCTGTACCTTTGTCCCATTGAAGTGCTCTCCACCTGGTGACATTTTCCCTAGTTCAAGGCCTGGCTTGATTATTCATTCTCCAGAAATCTTTCTCTGTCCCCCAACACGTGTTCATTGCTCCCTTCCCAGAACCCAGGGTTCTCTCCTAAATACACAGTGGCCACTGCCACTCAGAACTTGCTGCCCTGTGTGGTTAACTCTCAGAGCACATAGGCTATAGAAAGAACAGAACTTCTGCAGTGAAAGAACCTGAGCTCAAGTTCAGATTCTGTCCTTACCAACTTGTGGTCTTTAGCGTCTCACTCAACCTCACCGAGACACACTTTGCTCATTTGCACCATGGAGCAATGTGATGCATCTTCTAGGCCCATGGCGGGTGTGAAAGGAATGTAAAGATATTCTGTAAACAGTGACAGCAAAGATAAGCTGGAAAAGGCAGGCGCTGCAGAGACTAGAAGACCTGGGGTGAGACCTGAGCTCCATCTCGTACTTGTTGACTCTCTCTAGACAGGTCACCCAGTCCCTCCGGGCTTACTCCGCCTTTCCGTATGTGCCGAGCTTAGTACCTGCCTCTGGGATTAATGTGAAGATCAAGTATATTAAGAGATTGGCTCCGTGCTAGCACATAGTAGCCTGGCACCAGGTTTTAACGCCCTGCCGAAGTAGGACAGTAGTTCGGACCAGGGAATACATACGTGTCTGTTGATTGCCTGGTTAATTTCATTCCTGACCCACCAAGTGACACAGTGGGTGGGTAGGTGGGTGGATGGGTGGAGGGACGGAGGGACGGAGGAATGGAAGTATAGACGGGCGGGTCAATAGAGGGGTGGATGAGTGGGTTGGTGGACAGATGAATGTTTGAGTAAATGAGCGAATCAATGAGCGGACCACCAATCTGATAAAAGAATAAAATCAAATGAAAGTCTGAGTGAATGAACAATGACTCGAGTAAACAAATCACGAATGAATCATGAGGGACATGGTGGTAAATGACTGTTATCCTTTGGCCCAGAGGCCCACCTTGTCCTCCTGGCCTCTGGGGTAGGAGTAAAGTGCTAGTTACTTTGAAGGCCCTCCCTTAGCAGCAGCCGGATGCCCCTGCCCCGTAATCAGGGTAACCAGGTTCCTGGAGAGAAGCCGAATCTGGCTTCTGGGAAAGAGCATCTGGGCCTATCTTGGTGACAAGGATGAATGCATCTGGGACTCCATGGATGCGGGAGGGTCCCACTCTGAGCCACCAGTGGGCAAACTCAGGCTAGGCGCTCTCCCAGCCTGGTGTGGGGCTGTATCCTCAGCAGTCCCCGCCTCCTGTCTCGGAAAGGCAGCATTGTTGGCCTTCCTAGAGAAGAGGCAAGTGAGGGGAGTGGGTTAGAAGCCCAAAAAGAGGGGATCTGGAGAGAAGTGGGGGCATGGCCCCTACCCTGCAGATCGTGAGCCTGGGGGTCAGGAGATGGCTCTGTCAGTCACGGCATCGCCCATGGGGCAAGGAACAAAGATACATCTGCGAAGGCCCACTGACTGAGGAACCATTCACAGTCATGGCCTCTTCTTACAGTCAGGCTTCAAGGCAGCCAGGCAGTGCTTGCCTCTGTCAAGCCATTTACAGAGAAAGAGCCCCAGAGAGTCAAAGAGTCTTGCCCAGGGTATGAGAGTGAAGCCGCAGAGCATGAAAAAGCCCAGAGTCTCTCAATACTTCCCACCCTTTTCTATAAGGCTCTCAGTATAAAGCCAAGACCCACTTGCAGTTAAATTAAAAGTCTCATTAACATCTTGCAAAAATCAGTCTGGCCTGCCAGCTGGCCGGTTACCTACTACCGCTTAATTCCCCACTCGAGACCTTTTGGCATCTAGCCTCTTACCACTTCTTTAAGGCAATGAAAAAGCCATAGATTTTTAATCCCCTCTTTTGCTAATGGACACACAGGTAAACGGGCCAAAGTGAACAACCCATGTGGGCCGGACCCCGTTTTGAATCCAGTTTTAGACCCTGTTTTGTGCATATTGTCTCATTTAGAGCTGACAACAGCCTGGTCCGGTATTTCTCCCGCTTTACAGCTGAGGACACGGGAGCTCATGCGCCTAGGAAGTAGAAGAGCCAGTCCTTGCATTTCCAGCCAAACCGACCGTGTCTGTTTTAATAGACATACGAGAGCACTACACTTCATGGAAACACACACACCAGGTCTTTTTCATATCATATTCTGCATGCACAAATTCCCCAATGGGAAAACCAAACAAATCCTTGCTCATCAAAGCTAGGGAAAAAATGTCATTGACTCTAGTTTCTAGTTATCTAGATTACTTACATGAAAGAGGACCTTCTAGGGTATGTTAAGAATTGGTGATATCATTCTTTAACACCCAGGACCTCAAAAAATTATTATTATATGACCATTTTTGTTGCTGGTTGAAATATTTAATAGGCACCAGTCTGTAGAAATGCACGATTTCTAGGATTTGTCTTCTACTTGGGGTTAAAAATGAAATTTAGAAATTTCTGGCTTAAGTGGGAATTTGAAATGAACCGAGTTAAGAGCATTCTCAAGGGCCTGGTGGAGAGGGGTGAGAGGGTGAGGGGGGTGGTTTACCCAGCCTCTGATTTGGGATCAGAGAGGCAATTGCTATGTATTGAGCTCTTCAGAGGGGCTGTCACCATAAGGAAGCAGGCAAGTATTTTTCCTGTGGTTAAAGCCCTGAACCACACATCTGTCCAATGAGCTACCACACACGATTCCACCCATTGCCAAGGCCAGGTGGATATGTCTTTTCAGAGCCCTTTTATTTCTTTTAGACTTTAAATCAAAAATGACTCCCACTGTAAATAGAACACAAAGAAGAAAGGGAAAATCGCTCCCAAATGCTACCTTTCAAGTAGTAGTCCCTCAAAAATCTGGTGAACATCCTTCCAGACACCTTCCTGCACGGATACTTCCCCTATCGATAAAACTAAACGATTTTATAGAATGACACAATGCTCTACATACCTTTTTCTTAAAATGCTTTTTATTTGGACATACTTATAGGTTCTTAGGGAGCTGCCAGGGTAGTTCAAGGAGGCCCCCAATACACTTCACCCAGTTTACCGCAATGGGTACATCTCACACGGTCAAGTACAACATCAAAACTAACTGACATCGACACAATCTATGTGTCCTGTCCCAGCAGCCACTGACCTTTAACTTTGGTTGTTGTATTTTTCAGGTCTAGACCTCCCCTTAGATTCTTCTATAATCTTCTATGTATTTGTTAAGCCTTCTATGTTCTCACTGACCATTTCCATTTTTCCTTGGTCTCAAGCATGTTCGTAATTGCCCATGGAAGCACTCGTATGACTGCTGCTCTGAACTCTCCATCAGCTCATTCTAGGTCTGTGTCATCTCGGCCTTGGTGTCTGTTGATCGTCCTTTCCACTCAAAGTGAGATTTCCTGGTTCCAAGTATGATAAGCAATTTTTAAAACCTGGACATTTGGGTGTACTATGCTCTTCTGGAGCCCGTTTCCATCTCATGCTTTAGCAGGTCACCTGGGGCAACCCCCACCCCAACCCCGGCAGGTGGCAAGAGGCCACCTTGTTACTTCCGGGTAGGGACGACATTCCAGGCTCTCTACTGAGTCTCCCAGACACCAGAGTGGGAGGCGTTCCTGTTATTGCTGGGCAGGCCTGGAAGTTCTACCTCTCCAGTAGGTCTCAGCCGATACCACCCTGGCTGTGAGGGGCAGGGATGCTCGTTTTGTCCCCATGTTGCCTCTAAAGACACCAAGGTAGGAGGTGGCCGGGTTACTCCTGAGCAGCGGGAAGTCTGACTTTCCCTCTCTGTCTCCTCTGACACCACGCCAGTGAGGACAGGGCTAGAAGTGCTTTGTAATCTCTGGCTGGCAGACAAGTCGAGGCTCCCTGGGTGTTCTGCACCAACACTGGGAAGACAGGCTTGTTGTTACAGGTCCCATCTTTCCACTTGGCCTGTTCTGACAACCTCCCGGGAGTGAGGGGTTAGAGCATCTCATTATAGTCAGGTAGTGGAGAAAGTCGAGCTCTTCACTGAGCCTTTGCCTGCTGAGCAGAGGTGAGGCTGCAGTTTTCTCTGTGATGCTTGGTTAAAGTGTGCAGTCATTGTTCAAGAGGTTTCTGTTTTGCTAGGCTGACCCCCTCGCCTGGCTCTTTGGCTAGACAGCTCTTGGACCTTTTTTGGTCTGCACCCATTGGGGTTTCTCGGTCACCAGCATCTCTGGAACACAGGTTAGACTGTGTGAGGCAAAAAATAAAAACAACAACAAAAATAAAACAGGAGGGCTTGGCTGCCTCAGTTGATGGAGCACAGAGCTCTCAACCTCGGCATTGTAAGTCTGAGCCCCGTGGTGGGTGTAGACATTACATTAAAACAAAATCTTTAAAAAAATAAATAAGGGCACCTGGTTGGCTCAGTCAGTGAAGAGCCTGCCTTTGGCTTGGATCATGGTCCCAGGGTCCCAGTCTCACATCGGGTTCCTGGCTCAGCGGGGAGTCTGCTTCTCCCTCTGCCTGCTGCTCCCTCTGCCTGCCCCTCCCCTGCTTGTGCTCTTGCGATCTCTCTCTTTCTCTCTCTGTCAAATAAAATCTTTAGAAAAAATAAATTCTCTTTTTGCCATGACTTCCCGTTTGTCAGCATTCTCTGCTGATCAGCGACAGAAGGAAGCGTATTCCTGCCTCTAACTCAGAGTCCTCTCACTGGCCTATAAACTCCATGAAGCCTGCTGGGTTGTGAGTAGAAATGCAAGACAGCTGATTCTCCAAACTAACACATTTCACCTGCTAAAACAGTTTGGCATTGAAAACCTCTCACCCAGGTTGGTCCCCATCCCCAGATTGAAAATCTCTTACTCCTTTAACTTTGACTCACAGGTTTGAGGCCCCACTCCCCTTGACACGGCTCCTCAGAACACTTGAGTGTCGGAAGCCCAGGGCAGACCACAGAGCTCTGTTCTGTAACCCTCGAGGGACTTGGGGAAATGATGCTGGTATCCTGTCTGACAGGTGCATGTTGGAGCATCAAGGTCCCTCCTTGATCAAATGAGATGCTGTACATACTCTTGGACAGTATTTATTTGAGAGAGACAGAGAGAGAGAGAGATGGCGCACATGCAGGGGAAGAGGGAGAGGCAGAGGGAGAAGTGAGCTCCCTGCTGAGCAGGGAGCCCAATGTGGGGCTCGATTCCAGGACCCTGAGATCATGACCCAGGCTGAAGGCAGACACTTCAACTGAGCCACCCAGCGCCCACTCTTGGACATTTTTATAGATTTTGGTAATAGAAATTGTCGAGCAGGAGCATGCGTAGAAAGGAAGAGGGTGCAGTTCCCTGCCTCGTTCTGCGGGGGAAGGTCCATCCATCCCTCGCTCCCTGCAGGCCAAACCAGCCTCCACCGGCAACCCCGGACAGTCTCTGGGGCCGGCAGAGCTCCTGCTACAGTCTGAAGTCATGGAGGAGGAGGCAGGTGGGTCAGTCCACAGCCATGTGATCTGTCACTGTGGCAAACAAACTCATAGAAGGAGTCCTGGAAGGTGTTCAATCTGCCCTTGACCTCAGGCTCTAAGACATGTTCCATCCGATCGGCAGGTGCCAGGTTTGTGAGGGATTCTCCAGCATATGCAACTGCCCTGGACCTGTCCAGGGCACAGCGCCTGGGTTTGGGTCCAGGTCACCACCCCTGACTAGCAGAGGCTCCCTTCTCTCACCTGTGATCTCTTCATGAACCCTTTCTGGAGTCCCTTAGACCCTCCCTCTCCCCGGTCCTGCCTCCAGAGTTGGCTTGGGTCACTCTCCACTCATTGCATTCTGGGGTGCAGGGCATGGGGGGAGGGGCCGCAGAAAGACCTACCGTTGGGAGGGCAAACCTAACGTTCAGGCCATTCTAGCCCTGGAGGTGAAGCTGGAGCAAACAGATCTCCTAAGAACTCTTCTGCAAAAGGAGGTCTTGCCCCTGCCTGGCTTTGGGCCCTAAAACAAAAGCCCCTACTTACGATCTTGACCTCCATCAACAGCTGTGCCTAATTTTATTCACAAGTGTTTACTGAGTGCAGTTCACTCTGCTAGATCCTGGGGATCTGTCTGTGAAAAACCAAAGATGCAATTCTAGTTCTTTCAGAGTTTATGTCCCACCTAGGTGGGGTGGGAGGGCCAGATAATGCACAATGGGCATAATAAATGAGTAAATTATATGGTACGTGGAAAATGACAAAGTCACTCCAAGTAAAAGGAATTACGGATGCCAAGGAGGGATGGGTGTGGTCGGGGTTGGCCTCCGGGAGCAGGTGACGTGTGTGCAAACACCTGGAGAAGGTGAATGAATGAGTGAGCTGCGCGGATACTTGCGGGAGAGGCCCCCAGGCCCAGCTGCTATGAGAAGAGTCCCCCAAGGGCCTGTGAGATGGCATATTTGAAACTTCAGGCACTGAAAAGACAGCATCTGGACCTATGAACCTTCAGAAACGATTAAAACCAGGAAAAAACCTGTTAGCTCTAGATAAGAAAATGACAATATGATTATTAATAAAATGTTCAATTAAATGTCCCCATGCAATGTAACACGTTGTCAACTTACTTAGTTGTGAAATTGAGAGTTGGAATTTCATGACCTTGAAACAGAATACACTTGATTTCTTTCACTTCCTGAAAAGTTTCCAGATATATGTGAAGGCTAAGAAATTGTAGGCAAGTATTATACATTAACTACTTCGTATAGGCAAATAATTTCAAACATAAAATTATAACAGCCCTTTTGAAATTTATTGGAAAATTCTCTTTCACATGGAATGGGCTGGGTTTTCATGTTTGATGGGACAGGGAGTGGAGCCCCTGAAAACGAGACTGAGCCCAAGATGATCTTATAAGTGTCCTGCCCGTCCGTCTCGCATGTTAGCACCAGCCCACAAAAGCAGACCATGTTTCAGGCCCAAGGTAGTTGCGGGACAAAACGCAGGGTTCACCCACTCCATGCTGAACTGACTGGTTCCAGTGTAGCCACAGCCTGTCTGAGCTGAAGGGGTGTTGAATGGCTCTCCCAATTTCCTGGCATAAAATTTTCCTTTCCATTTGGAATCTCATTTTCTGATCGCCTTCCCTTGTCATTTCTGGGCTGGGTCAGTACATCGCCAATCCTCAAGATACTTAAGCAAGATGATGGGGGAGGAAGAAAGTATCACCAGCTCTTCCTCCCACCCAGGCAATATACTGGAATTCACAGGATTTGTTAACTGGGGAGAATTCTCCTGGGTATTTAGCAAACACCTATGATGTGCCTGCCACTGGGCAAGGCTCCACAGTCCAAGGAGATAGAGGACCACCTGCTCTTGAGCCACAATGCTCCCAAGTTCACCGGTAGGACTGGGCTTGATTAGAATATCTGGTGCTTTAGAATAAACTGCAAGTCCTCAAGAAGAAAGAGGCTGTGGGAAGACCCTGGAGTGGACAGCAGAAATATCACTGTACTCACACCTCTCCCGGCCACCTCCCCCAGGGAGAAAATTCCCTATTCAGAGAACATTTCAGCAGCTCAGTCCTACCAGTCCCCTGGGAGCCTCAGCATCACCTGCTGCTTACTCATTAGAAATGCAAATTCTCTCTTCTCACGGGGCACTCACTAGCACTGGTTGAGTCCCACTGCTGGGGTGGGAGCCCAGCAGTCTGTGTTACAAGTGGCCCTCTGGGTGAATCTGGCACAGGGACACCAGAGTTTGAGAACCACTTCTCCAGATGAAGTCATCTGGGTAATTCCATCCTTGCTCCAGCATCATGGTGTCATGCACAGAAATGACCTTGGACTCTGCAGAGCCCTAATCCAGGGAATCTTTCCCCAAAAAGTCATAATTAACCCCTTCAGAGATGGATCTGGAAGGTGATGCGATGCAGCAGGTAAAGGCACTTTGAAACCAGACGGTCGGGGTCCAAATCCCGGCTCGGCCAATCACGAGCTGCACCTCCTGGGCAGGGCACTCTGGCTCTTTGCAGCCAGACCCTTGATCTGTAAAATGACCATCAAGACAATGGAAAGAACCTCATAGGATAATGGGGATACGCCCTTGAGAGCTCTTAGCACTGTGCCTGCACATAGTAAACACTTGAGCCGTCCTAACGACCAATAACCCTTTTGTAAATTAAGGTTTACACCCACTGGGTCTTCTTACAAGAGTGGTCATGACATTGAAGCATCATCCCAACAGAATCTTAGAGCAAATGTGGCTTGAAGATTCCTTGATTTGAGCCAGTGTCCCTGCAGGACAGGGGAGCAAATAGGGCCCAGCCTCACAGTCTCTGAACCAAACCCACCTCCAGTTCCCCTCAAAGTCTGTGTGGCTTCTCCCCCAGCCCCTTCTTGGCCATCCTGGCAAGCAAACCAAACAAAGCCACCTCTGTCTCCTACCAGAGAGCTGGTGGCTTTGGGGATCCTCGGGTTGTCGGAGGAAGTCCCCTATAACCAGGCCTGAGTGAATAATAAACACCCATCAGGGCTGTATTCCCATTGCCTTTGTCTACTGAGAAAGTCTCTGGCTGTAGATTCATATACTAAAGAATAAAGAAAGGGCACCTGGGTGGTTCAGTCGGTGAAGCGTCTGCCTTTGGCTCAGGTCCTGATCTCAGGGTCCTGGGCTCAAGCCCTGCATTGGGCTCCCTGCTCAGTGGGGAGTCTGCTTCCCCCTCTCCCTTTCCCCTTCCCCCAGCTTGTGTTCCCTCTCTTTCTCTTTCTCTCTGACAAATAAATAAATAAATCTTTAAAAAAATAATAATAAAGAATAAAGAACACTTTGAGGATTCCTACTTTAACCAAGCTGATCATTAACCTTCACCGTGAACTCTAAGTGGGCTCCGTGGGCTGGTACAGCCCTCACACTTCTTACCCACCCTCGGTGGGACATGTGCAGAAACTGAGAGTCAGCATTTAGAAGTGTGTACAGCATTTTGATGTCACAACATACAAACCCATCGTTGTGGAGGTTGTATTTTGTAAGTTTTTGTTTTTCTAGGTATTCATCTTTTTATCACATTTTATAGAAGTGTCAGTCTGAGGTGGACTGGGGGGTCGAAAATACAATAAGTTCCACCACAGACAAGCAACAGCTCTGAAGGCCTTAGAGAGAGGCAGGGATAAAGAACATTCAGGATTTTGAGGTCTGGCTATTGACTTCTCAAAGGAGATGACCCTGCCTAAACAAAGAGTTTCTCTGGCTCCCCTCTACCCTGCCCCCTCATGCGCATGGTGCTATAAATTTTGACATTCTAGAATGACTCAGGACATCATGCTCTGAGAAAGATGTCCCGGGGGTGGGGCGGGGGTGGGAGATTTTCCTAAACACTGGGGGACCAGGAGGAACTTTCCAAAGTCTCCCCGATGCTTGGCCAGAGCAGCCCAGGCTTAAGAAGGGCGCACAGGCAGCACAGAGGTGAGGGCAGAAGGATGCCATCTGTTAATGATGCTAGGAAATGGCCAGGAGGGAGAAGGCAGGAGGAGCAAGACCCCAGAGCAGCAGGAGCTCTCGCACCCCCGTCTCTGCAGCATCGTCAGAGGAGAGTAAACAGAACTGTGATGGGAGAACCGGGTGCACGTTCAGAGCTTTCCACTGGCTCTTACTCAGGCCGTCCTGATGGAAAATCACTTTGTGGGCTTCCGGTGCCTTTTCACTTGGCGGGCTCCTGAGATTTTCCAGACCAGTGAGCAGTGAACTTTGGTGGACAGCAGGAAGGAAACAGGCGGCAGAGAGCACCTGGACGGGTTCAGGGGAGACGCCCCCCATCAAGGGGGTGACGGAGTTTTGAGACCCGAGTGATAAGCAGAGACCATCTACTCGAGGACATGCGGAGCACGGTTCCAGGCAGAGGAACAGAATGTTCAAAGGCTCAGGGTGGGGGAAGTCTTAGAAATGTTTAAAGCAGTGGCCAGAAGCCTAATGCGATGGGGCATGTGGAGAGAGTGAGGGCAGAATATGAGGTCCCCGAGTGGGCAAAAGTGGGGCTCCCGGGATCCTGTCCATCAAGGTGAAGAGTCGAGATTGACTTCATTGTATTCAGTTTGGGTTGCCACATAAATACAGCAGGCCCAGCTTAATGTGAATTTCAGATTCCTTTCGGGACAGGCTTATACTAAAAAAATCTATGCGTGGTTTATCCAGAATTCAGATTCAACCAGGCCCCTTGTATTTTTTGTTATGAAATCTATTTCCATGTCCTCTTTGGGATGCAGTTGAGGCCTTTAAAGCAATGGCGCGATGATCCGGTCTTATTTGTACTCTACTGGCGATGTTGGGCCTGCCGTGTAGACTGTGGGCTACGGTGGGGCGGGGAGGAGACGTACAATTACAGATCAGGAGACAGAAGAGCTGCGTGCCCAGGCCAGTGCACCGAGAAGCACAGCCAAGCAGGGGAATGTTTTCTCACAATAGATGAGGCGTGAGGCCCATGCACTGGCCCATGCACTGAATCCTCAGGCAGAAGGAATCCCACTGGTGGGTCCAGCACCCAGGTCACAGCACCTGTCCCATCAGCGGTGGTGCTGCTGGGCTAACACAACTCTCTGAGATGCCCGGAGCCTGGAAAGCCCCGTGACACCTAGCATCCTGTCTGCTTGTCACCTTGATGGCTCTCCAGGTGGACTCAGAATACATGTGACAGAGGAGGAGTTGTTCCCGGAAAGTCATGCTTGAGCTCCAGTGACTGCCACGTTCCCCACTGTAAAGTGTGGGGAACACTGGGCAAGGAATGGAGGGGCTGCTGTGAGACAGATCAGTGGGTTATCCAGGGAACAGCTGTCCTGGGGAGAAACTTCGGTGGGTGCCCACAGGCAGGCCTGGCAGGAGCCTGAGGGTCCCAAGGCCTCACAGTGGATGGGCACCTCACACACAAGTCCCAACACCAGTGGTCCCAACACCCAATCCCCTGCAATGGTGCACTGCATTATTTCTTTGGGGGAGTTTCACGGGAAACATAAGGTTTTTGGCTTGAATCTTTTAGTGACACCAGCAGCCGGCAAAGTCCCAAGAGTGGCGTTTCTCCACCGTCCAGGTCAAGGCTGAGGTGCGCCCGTAGTCCTGAGATGCCACCTTGAGTGCCAGAACGTGCCAGGTGCCATCTTGGATTGTAGCCATGCCATGCTGTGTGTCAAAATGGGCTGAAGGCTCCCTACTCCCTCCATGTCCAGCCTTGTCACTGGACCCCAAAGCAGCTCAGTGTCCTTCCATGACACTGTCTGTCAGAGTCCCTTGGAAAGCAGTGCCTTAGGCTCTGTCCAGAGTGTCTCCCCACTGGATGGGGGCTTACGTCTGGGTGACAGGGCAGGATGGCGGCAGACATCACTCCAGCCACATAGCCCCTCACAGCCCTTGTGGAGGCACTTTCCTTCCCTGTGAATAGACACCTGCAGGCTGGCACCTTGCCGCCTTAGCAGACACACACCCCAAGTTTGGCCTCACCTGGGTCTGGCTACGTGACAGCCATTCTCGTCCACGTGTGCAGGATTTTAGTTACAGGCCACCCCGTATCAGTTTCCTGTGGCTGCTGTAACACAGGACCACGAACTGAGTGGCCGGAAGCACACATTTACTCTCTTATAGTTCTGGGAGCCAGGAGTCTGCAATTGGTCTCGCTGGGCTCGAGTCAAGGTGTTAGAGGGGCCCGTTCCTTCTGGGGGCCCTGGAGGACAATCTGTCCCTTGCCTTCTGGGGCTTTCGGAGACCGCCAGCATTCCGTGGCTCGTGGTCCCATGACTGCAGTCTCTGCTTATATAGTCTCATCCCCTCTGTCTTTCCGACCTCTTATAAGGCCCCCTGGGATTACCCAGGTCCACCCAGAGAATCCAGGATAATCCCCCCAACTCATAGCCCCTAACTTAATCACACCTGCAATCGCACCCATTTGCCACATAAGGGAACATTCGTAGGTTCCGGGGCATGGGATGTGGGCATGTCTGGGGAATCATTGTTCTGCCTCCCACCCATCACCAGCTTCACCTTGTTTTGTGGTCACAGAGGATCTGTAAGGACGAGAAACAGGCTCAGAGACGTTATGCGATTTGCTTGAAGCCACACAGCTAGACAGCTGTAGGGAAGGGGAGGGGGAATCTAGGTCTCTGTGATTCTAATTGAATGTAACAGATTATATAATAAAGTCAGAGGAGTACAAGGAATCTGCAGTGTAAAAAAGGTTCCGCTTTCCTCTCCCCGATTCTTGTGCCCTAACATGCCCAAGCAGGCCTTTGTTCTTCTTTCTTTCTTTCAAGGGCTGAGTTGAGTGTCTGAGCACAAAAGGGACACCTGCAGACTGTCCTAGTTCAAGGAGTGACCCACATTAGAAGAAAGAGTGAAGCGGCCACAGCTGGGGCCCAGTCTTGACGGCAGTTCAAGGGTTGCTGGCACAGCATGCCCACATATGGTCTGGTAAATGATTTTCTCAATTAACCTACGAGTCAATAAACTTCCTATTACTTAAGGAGCTGCCCCACATCCCAGGGACCGGCAGCCTTGATTCAGCAGCCAGGAAAAAAAGAAAGGAAACAGAGTAGGAAAAAAGGCTCTAAGAGCAATATCATATTGTTTTAAATAAGGCATTGCCGATTCAATATTGAGTTGGGGTTAGAGGAGAACAGCAGGCAATATTCCCTCCCCGGACATCTCAAGGGCACAGAAAGGAACAGTCACACTCCCTGAAATGAAGTGTGCACAGGCCACCGTGGGACATGCACAGTAAGACATCAGTGACTCATTCAGAGCTTGCTGGGGAAGCCAAGCAGTTGGCCGTGCTGCTCAGTGATGAGGAGATTAAAGAGAAGTTAATCACTGTGTTCGAGACTCACGGAGCCTTTTCCGGTGCGCTGGCTGGACGCAGGACCACTCCCCAGCTGCCAGCCACAGTCCATCCCGCTGGCATGACTCCTGGCTCCCTGCTGGCTTTTCGTGATGCACCTGAATGTTCCTTCTCTGTGAGGGAGTCCAGGAGTAGATCAGGTGTCTTGGTTGGGGTGACAAGTGGGTCAGGGGAAGGTGTCTCTGAGTGGTCAAGAAACCAGGAAATCCTGTTCTGGGAAATAAAGGTTAAAGCTCCCTTTGCTCTAACTCACATGAGCTCTGAGAGTGGACTGACCCGCCTCTCAGATGTGTCAGCAGGAGGCTGGGGACGTGACTGGGACGTCGAGAAGCAGGAGGCCCATCACAGCTGCTGGGAAGACACGTTGTGACGTCCATCTCGAGAAAGCGCTCTAACAGCAGCAGACTGAAGTTGCACGTGCCTTTGGACCCGTCAATTTTGTCTCAAAATACAAGTAAAATAAGCATATTTTAATGGAATCATACTTTTGGAAATTGTTTTGTTTTCCTAATTAATACTAATTCTGGAAATCTTGCCACTAGCATACCTCAATAATAACCTTTTTCAGGATTTATTTACTTGAGAGAGAGAGAGAGCACGTGAGCAGTGGGGAGGGGCAGAGGGAGAGGTAGAGAATCTCAAGCAGACTCCCGGCTGAGTACAGAGCCTGATGTGGGGCTTGATCCCACCACCCTGAGCTCATGACCAGAGCCAAAATCAAGAGTAGGATGTCTAACCAACAGAGCCGCCCAGGCACCCCTCAGCAATATCTTTTTGATGATTGTATAGTATACATATATGTACCATATTCTATCTAATCCCAGCTGTTGGATACTCTAAGATCATGCCGATTTTTTGTTTAATTTTTTTTTTATTTATTTGACAGATCACAAGCAGGCAGAGAGGAGGCAGGCAGAGAGAGAGGGGGAAGCAGGCTCCCTGCTGAGCAAAGAGCCCAATGCGGGGCTCGACCCTAAGACCCTGAGATCATGACTTGAGCCGAAGGCAGAGGCTTTAACCCACTGAGCCACCCAGGTGCCCCCATGCCGAAGTTTTATATCATAAACGATGCTTCAAGGAACACCTTTGTAACTTTATAAAATAAATCGTTGGGTTTTTTTTTGATTTTTGTTTTTATCGGTATAAAGTAGATTTGTTTCATCAAAAGGATATGTATTTCAGTATCTTTTGTGAGATAAGTGCCCCCAAAATTTAGTGGCTAAGAGAACAATTATTTCTTGTGATGCTGCTGATTGGCTGGAGGAATCCTTTCCTATCGATCCCCCTCTCACTGGAGGCCCCACTGGGCTGGAAGGCTCTAGATGGCCTCGTTCACACGTCCGGCAATTGGTGATGCCAGTGGGCCAAGGCCCTCCGATCTCTTCCAGGTGGTCTCTGAGCCTCCCGCGGGCTGGTCAGGGCTGCTATATTGCCCGGTCTCGGGGTCTCCACAGGGCAAGAGTGGGAGCTGCAAGGTGTGTAGAGCAGCAAACACACACGACGTTCCCCTGCCACACTCTATCGGCCAAAGCCAGCGCCGGGGCCAGGCAGGTGGAGAAATGAGACACCGTCTCTCCAGGGATGGAAATGGCAAGGCCAAGGGCACGAACACTGAGAGGTGGGATTTCCTGGGGCCGCTGTGATGATAACCCATCACAGCGCTTCGCATCCTAGGACTTTTCTAATACGTTGCCAAATCGTCCTCAGGAAGGCGGTACCAATTCACACGCTGCACTCCGGTGCCCTTTGGGGAGAGTTATCTTCAGACAAAAAAGTGTGCACACAATGTGTGACGGCAGAAGAGCTTTCTGTTCCCCAAGTGGCCGCAGTCACACCCTTAGGTGGTGCCGGGGCCGGACACATGGTCAACGTTCACGCGGGGCAGTGAGGGGACGATCATTCCCTTTGGACAGAGCAGCGGTGAGCTCCTCCTCTCTGCCTGGCTGTCACCCCTGCCCGCGCCCCCTCACCTCTCCTCGGGGGTTGCCACCAAAGCCTCCTGAGTGTGCTCAGTCCTGCTCTGTCCCCACCCCCTCTCCTTTTGCCGTAATATCATCCAGAATGAGTTTTTTCACAATGCAAAGTTCACCAGGTCAGGCCCAGGCTGAAAAACTCTTCAACGCTCCTGACTGCTCTCTGGAAAAAGACCAGACTTGCTCCCGGGGCTTCCGGTCCTTCTGAGGTCCCACTCACCCTCCGCCCCAGCGGTTTCTTCTGCTTGCAAGGCCGGCTCTGGCCACTTGGCCTTCTGTGTCTTCTAGGCATGGTTGCACATGTTGTCTTCGGGGCTTGAGGCTTTTCTCGAACGGCCCATTCCTTCTCTTTTCACTTTTAATGGCTTTATTGATAAGCTAGATCACGAATCATACAGTTCACCCAGTTACGTGCCGTGTTCAGTGATTTTTAGCATATTCAGAACTGTGTGGCCACCACCATCCGTCCATGACATCCTTATTGCCCTGAAAGAAATCCTGTGACCCTTAGCTATGTCCCCCATCCCTCCAGCCTCCTCTTGCCCACAGCCCTAAGCACCCACTCACCTACTTTCTGTCTCTGTTCCAATTTCTCTGCCCAACCTATTTTTTAAAAATATTTTTATTTATTTGACAGACAGAGATCACAAGTAGGCAGAGAGGCAGGCAGAGAGAGAGGAGGAAGCAGGCTCCCTGAGGAGCAGAGAGCCCGAAGCAGGGCTCGATCCCAGGACCCTGGGATCATGACCTGAGCTGAAGGCAGAGATTTAACTCACTGAGCCACCCATGCACCCCTGCCCAACCTATTTTAACTCCACTCCTACTTCTGCTCTGGGCCCAAGGGTCACCTCCCTGGAGAGGGTCCTTCCTGGGCCTTACTCCCCTGCCTGGGGTCTCGGTCAGCTTTCTCCACTTTATCCTTTCCAGGAACTGGGGTCCCTCTCCTCAGGGCTCTCAGGCATCTGTCAACACCTTTCTCTCCTACACTGTAGGCTCCATGAGGGTAGGGCTTGTGTTGTTCCTCTTTGAAACCCTAACCCAAGGCAGCGGCCGCTAGATGTCCGTGGAATGAGAGAATGAGTCAGGGAATGAAAGTACAGAGGGCACATGACTCACTCAAAGTCACGAAGTAGAGCCATAGAAGTCTTTTGTCCTCTATCCACTCAGTCCCATATGGTAACTCCCAGCCACGTGTGGCCACGGAGCCCTTGAAATTTGATGGAGAAACTTGGTTGTTAATTTTATTTCTTTTTAACTTATTTAAATTTAAATAACCATCGGTGCTAGTAGAAGAAGAGGGGTAACAATGGTATCCCACCATACAGAGCTGAGTTTGCTGTTGTGAGACTAGAACCTTTTGTCTCCCAGCCTGCCTTCGCTCTGCTCTCGGGGAGATGCCCTTCACCCAGCGGTCTGCCCTGGGGAGAGCCTCTGTACCTGGAGGGTTTCCAGAATCAGGAAGGACCCAGTCCTTGCTCTGTGCTGGGTCCTGCTGTCACTCTGCTCCTACCTGCACTTATGGCCATTTAAATTTAAATACATCAAAAGGAAATAAAATTAAAAATTCAATTTCTCAGTCCCACTGGCCACACTTCAAGTACTCAGTGGCCAGACGTGGCGAGTGGCTGCCATATTGGACAGGGAGGCTATAGGACATTTCCATCACTGAAGAGGTCAGTGGACAGCACTGCCCCAAGGATTCCCTCGTAGAGGCCTCTCCCTCTCTGCCGCCTTTTCCCTGTCCCAGCTCTCCAGGCCTCAGGACTCACCACATCGTACACCAACACCCCGTGGGCAGATGGAGCCTGGGACTTCCCCCACCCGGTCCCTGGGGAGCCCACCCCCTCCCCAGCACTCAGCAACCCCCCCCCCAGCACTTCCCCTTCTCAGCCTAGGCTTGCGAGAGCAAAATCCCTCTCTCCTCTCTGGTCCCACAGACACACCAGCTTCCAGGATGCAAAGCCCTCTAAAAAGGAGAGAGGAAAAAAAATACCTCTTACTCTTTCTAATCCCTTCTCATTCCAGTGAGCTCTTGGAAAAGCAAGACAGCTCATTTCTTCCCCAGACCCTCCTTCTTCTCTTCACAGGCTCAGCCATCCACTTCTGTTCTCCTCCACTCACAGAATCAGAGGACTGGAAGATTGCAGCTGGAAAGGTCCACCAAGAGCATCTAGTTTAACTTTTCATTTTGTTTAAGGGGAAGTGGGCCCAGAGAAGGAAAGAAACTTGCCCAAGATCACACAGTGTCCATCTTAACCTTCACCTAGGACTAAAGGTCACCAAGCCGTGAGGGAAAAGCAGGAATAAATTGTATGACGCTCCTGCTATGCGTCAGGTGCTTTATAAATCACACATCAACATATTAACACTTAACCACAGGGTTTCTTGGGGCGCCTGGTGGCTCAGTTGTCTCTGCTCAGCAGGGAGCCTGCTTCTCCACCCAACCACCCCCCCTACCCTGGCATGCCTCTCTGCCTACTTGTGATCTCTGTCTGTCAAATAAATAAATAAAATCTTAAAAAAAAAAAAAAAAGAGGAGCAAAGACAGGTGTTCGTGGATGTGGCACACAGCAGGTTATGCTGACCAGCACACCTCGTCACTGCTTTGGGCATCGTGACTGTAGGTTTTAATATTCTAGTCTGGGAAGTTCTCACAAAGAGGAGCTTTTAACATCATTTTAAGAATTTTTTTGTCTCAAGACTCATGCTTCCTGAGCTCAGAGATGTTATGATGCGAGCATTGTAGACGTTCAAAGGACCCGTACCTCATCCAGGATGTACAAAGTTCACTTTCAACTACAAAGCAAGAAGAGGGCAAGAACAAGTTTTTGGTTGCAAATTTCTGCCGCGAAAATCTGGTTCCCGTTTCTGAGGCAGACCTCGCCCCCTAGTGGAAACGGGTGGGCTCTGGATTACCCTGGGTGGTTCTCCCCCATGCTAGGGCACCCCCCTGAGGTTCTGCTTCCTTCACAGGCTTGGTGGTGGTGTCAGATCATTCTCTGCCGGGTAAGGGAGGCAGTCGGGTGTGTGTGGTAAGGAGGGGGACCCTGCTGGGGGACTCGACACCTTCAGGTTCGGAGTCTCTGGGCGCAGCAGCAGACGTCCTGCCTCAGGGTCTTCCAGGAACCTGTTAAAGCGCACGCCCCCGGGGGAACCCTAGACCACAAGGTCAGCCTCTCGCAGTTGGGGCCCAGCTCCTGCTCTTGCGCCAGCTCCCAGGGGATCCCGGTGGGGCTTCAGTTCAAGAGTTGCAGACCTGCCACTCCCCGCTGTTTGAGCAACCCCAGGGTGCTGTGCCCTACCCGTTCTCCCCTGCAAGGACACGGCCCACCCTCCTAAGCCCAATGACGGGCTACCTTCCCAATGAGACCGCCCTCACCCTGTCCCAATGCCCCGGTCAGAACCACATGGCATTTCCCATGGGACGGCACCCTACGTGCCCTTCAGCCCCTTACCCCATCCTTTCGCAGGTTGCCTTCCTCCTACCTCCCTGGCTTTTGGACCCCTCGCAGCTTTACTATTCACCCCAGGGAGGCATTTTGGGCACTGCCGTGTTGCAAGTTTCTCCCACTCCTGCCAACCCCAGGATCACGAGTTTGCATATTCTACAGGACTGAGCTAGAACTTGCTTCGCTTAGAAGGTGGGCAGTCATGCCTGTCACAGAGCCTCCAAACAGCTTCTTCTCTCCCGGGCAACTGCAGACTTGCTTTTCAGAAGTTTCTAGTTCTTATCTTCTCTGTCATCCCACAGGAGTGTGGAAAAATGCCATGTGGCTGCTCTTTCTCTAGAGCCAGCAACACGGTGCCCTGCCCCCATGGCTGCACAGCAGCTGGTGGCCCAGAGAGGGACTGTCCCACCCAGCAGCTCATGGTCCCCAGGGGGAGGCAGAAGCGCTGGTTTAGGCCCTTTTTATAGACAAGCAATGTTCACTGAGGGTAAGCGATGAGCGACGTTTCTGACTTAGCACAATTAGTCTGGAGACGAGGCAAAAACATCATTGTCTTCTTCCCCAAATACCGTGCTCCTCTGTTAAAGAAAACATTCTGTTTCATTCTTGGGGGAAAAAAAAGTCAGGTTCTAAGGAAGATGCGCTCTATCACCCCATTTTGAGTGGCAAAAAACCTATAAGTGTCCCTAAAAAGATTTCCAAGAGGTTGCCTGCCAATCTTCTGAGTGATGGGAGTCCCAGTGGCTTTTATTTTCTTCTTTGTGTTTTCTTATTCTTTTCTTTGACAAGCCTGTATTATTAGAAATAACATTTCATGTTTTAAAAAATGAAAAATGAAACTCTCGTGCTTATTGGGAAAGAAACCATAGCTCCCTGTGGAAACATAAATGAATCTCTTCAACAAGATGTTGAACATAAGCAAGCAGGCACAGAAGAGGACGGGCTGGATGACACTGTCTACTCAATATTGAAACTCAATGGCCAAACTAATAAATGGCGACAGTTGGGATAGTGTTTACTTTCCAGGGGTAGTGACCAGGAGGGGGGTGTCTGGGGTGTGGACCAGGCTCATTCTGTTTTTGATCCGGGAGCTTCTCCTAGATACATGTTCACCTCATGGTAACCCACCAGCCTTCATCATAGATTTTTAGTGGCTTTATTTTATTTAATAAAATATCATTTATCTCACAGGGAGCCTCTGTGTCTCAGTCAGTTAAGCGTCTGCCTTCAGCTCAAATCATGATCCCAGGGTCCTGGGATTGAGCCCTGCATTGGGCTCCCTGCTCAGCGGGGAGCCTGCTTCTCTCTCTCTCTCTCTCTCTCTCTCTCTCTCTGCTGCTCCCACTGTTTGTGCTCTCACTCTCTCTCAAATAAATAAAAACTTTAAAAAGTATTATTTATCTAAATTCCTGAGTATTTTGGTGCAAGGTGTGTGCCTGACTTGTCAGACCCTCGCCCCAGCCCTGTGGGGATGGGAAGAGTAATCGAGGCAGTGCTTTCCAACAATCTATCCCATTGCACCACGTTGACCAACTTCTCAAAACCCTTTATGTCAAGGATTTGTCTGGAAAGCACATGGGACTCCAGGGATTACAAACAGTATAAATATGATACAGAGAACTGATTGTGGGGATGAAGGAAGAACTAAGAAGTCAAACAGGAGAAGGGGGAAGCCCAGAGACCAGCAGCAGAAGGAAGGCTGCACTGCCCCTCGGGCTGAAGGGACACAGACCCAGAAGCAGGGCCATTTAGTGGCACTGGGACCATGGCAGGAGGCTGCCAGGCAGAAACCATGAAGGAGACACAGCCATTGCTGAAAATATCTGGCTTCTCCCAGTCTCTTGTCCTTCAAACCCCTGCCACTCCTTCTCATGGTCTGGACCTGGCCAGAAGCAAACTGTTGAGGGAGATGGGATGGGACTTGCAGAAGAGAAGGGGGGATGCACATGGGAATGAATGCATTTGTTCCTCTCCTCCAAAGCCTCCGCTGGGCTGCCTTCCCATCTTCCCACCAGCCTCTCTCCCTCCCATTTTATCCTGTACAGAGCATCAGTCCTCTGCTGGAAGGATTTCCCTAGGCCCATGTCTGATTCTAAGGTGATTGTTAGACTAAATTTACCTACCTTTTTGTCTGCACAGTATCAAGGATGCTCTATCACTCTTCCAAAGACACTGGATAACCCATTGTGGTGGACGCACTTCAGGATGCCCCCTTGTATAATCCTCTTCCCTTGAGTGTGGGTGGAACATGTGACTCAATTCTAGTCCAGAGAATATGGCTAAGGTGATAGGATGTCACTCCTAAGTTACCTTACAAGCTACAAGACTCTGTCTTAGCAGACTAGCATCAAAGAGACTGTCCTATGGGCATTGAAGGATAAAGAGCCATGCTTTGAAATGTCTATAGAGAGAGATGGCCGGCAGGGAATTTGGGGGTTACTGGGGCCTAGATGCTCTTCTCCCAACAGCCAGTAAGCAACCAGGCCCTCAGTTATGTAGCTGCAAGAAAATAAATCTGCCAACTCCATGAACTTGGACATGGGTTCTCCCCAGTCATGCCTTCAGATGAGAACACAGCTCTGCTGCCCCTAGACTGTAGACTTGGGAGACCCTGAACAGGAGACCCGGCAAAGCTACCTGAACTCCCAACCTGCAACAAATGTGAAATAATAAATGTATGTTGTTTCAAGCCTGAATTTATGGGACTTTGCTACACTGCAATAGAAAACTAATCCACAAAGTGGGAAGAAAGGCTCTCTAACTCACTTTCTCTAAACTACTGAGCTCCATTTAAAAAGGCGGATGGTCTGCAAGTCACTCTCTACCTTGTAATTGTTCCCTTCCCTCCCTGTCCTCCGCAAAACTGCAGGGACAGAGGTCAGTGTGTCCTGGTCAGCAGGTAGAAAAGCATCATGAAAAGGGGAGTGCTTGGTACTCCCAGTTGGAGAATGTTGTCAGCTGCTGACACTCCCATCACAGTGCTCCTGCGAAGGCAATAAGTTAGGGCTGGCCTCCAGGTGCTCTGAGGTGAAGGATGGTGAACAGACTCAGGTCTGGTATTTTCCATCCACATATGATACAAAGATGGTGCTCGGGTCTGAAAGTCTCCCTAGAACTCCTGTGTTGAATCTCAACCCCCAAAGCTGATGGTTTTAGGATGCGGGGCTTTTGTGAGGTGATTAGGTCACAAGGACACCACTCTAACCCTTACAAAGTAGCCTCAGAGAGTCCCCTAGTCCCTTCCACCCTCCAAGGACCCAGCAAGAAGATGGTTGTCTCTGAACTAGGAAGCGAGTCCTCTCCAGAACCTACCCTGAATATGCCAGCATCTTGATCTTGGACACCCCGCTTCCAGAACTGTGAGTGATAAATATCTGTTGTTTATAAGTTCCCCTACCTGTGGTACACTGTGACAGCAGCCCGACTGAGACAGTGGGCAAAAGTTCTACTAAGACCATGGCCAGCTAGGAAAGTCAGCTGAAGGCTTGAGTGGTCCCTTCAATGTCATTTTATTTTCTTTTATGCAGACTGGTGGAAGAAGGAAAAATCCCATAGATCCTTCTGGAAATTGTCAAGATGTTGGGAAGATGAATGAAAAACTTGCATAGATTGGGATGCCCACAGTTTGGACTTTCAGGGCCTAAAAGATAAAACAAAACAAAGCAAATAGGGCTTTTAGGATAAACACAATTGCCCTCTTGAGGAGGGATGAGGGAGAGAGAGGACTTCACAGTTGTGTATGGCAGTCATTCCCAACTCTGGCTGCACATGAGAACCACCTGAGGAAAGTCTTTAAAACAAACTCTAAAAAATTTAAGTATAACATAAATACAATAGAGTACGCACTTCTTAAGGGTCCGGCTTGGTGAATTTTCACTAATGAGTCTTCCTGGGTGACCACAGTAAAGAACATTTCAGACACCTCAGAAATCCTCTTTATATTCTCTCCCAGCCAATATCCTAGCCACCCTGCTCCCACCTCCACAAGGGAAATTGTTATTTTGGCTTCTGACATCACAGAGAATAGCTTGGGAAGCTTTAAACACCACCAATGCTTGGGCCGTACGGTGGCCTATCTGGTCTAAGGAGCTGGATGGGGCTCAGGGCTGTAGAGCATGCAAAGGGCCCAGTGTTCTGATGTGCAGTCAGGACTGGGAACAATTCCCTGGCTTAAAGCCGAGTCCCATTCCCTACAGGACAGCAAGGGAGGACCCCGGATATTCTGGAATTCCTAGGTTCCTTCTAGGACTACAGCCAGGCTCCCTGGCCATCTTTGGATTTCACCTGTCAGGACCTGGGCCAGGTAGGGAATCACCTGGATGTTGGTGTGGCCACTGAGGCAGGTAGGTCAGGCCACGGATCTTGGTGCACATCCCAGGCCATGTGTAGGTGACAGTGGAGGTGGAGGGGACAGATAACACTCCACCAGGTCTCTGCTCCTCCAGCACAGTACCCTTTGACGTTTATAAAATGGATCTGGCATTATAGTGAGAGTTTTCAATGTCCCTCAGCTTTTCATTCAAGTTCTCACTCTAGCGTGATATGGAGCTGTGATTATCTTTTAGAAAGTGAGCAAGCGTCCCCTGGAGATCTCTGGAGACGTAAAGCCAGGGATCCCCAACAAGGGGTGGAGGAGAGAAAGAGCACAAAGGATATTAAGGAGAAAAGTCAAAGACAGACACTCACATGGCTTTTGCAGGATGGCTTGGCGAACCCAAACTTCTGGGTGATCTGGTTGGTCCTGAACTCTTGCCACTTGCCATCCACCAGGGTCTGGGCTCTGATCTCGTACTTCACCAAGCGCTCCGTTCTCAGGCTAACGGGGCCGTGCTCATAGAGCAAGGATGGGAACCCCAAGTCAGTGTGCTTTACTCTCTGCAAAAAGGGTGATCCACCTTAGGCGGAACTGAAAGTGGGGTGACCCAGAGTTAGCGACACCTGGTTCATTGGCTCTCCCGCATAATGTGTGCCCAGAGCAAAGGGGTATTCCCCCCCAGGGCTCCATTTCCTGAGAGCTCCTGCTGCTGAGTCAGCTAGTAGCAGAGCCCTCACTCTGCAAAACTACTGACTCACAGACTGGGCTTTGGTGAACCCAGAAAAATGCCTTTAAGTCAAGCTGTACTGAATTGGAAGGTCTTCACGATTGCTTGGCCTGAATTTAAAAACCAACATAGTATTCACATGAGCATTTCAACGGGTGTTGTTACAGAATTCATCTCTCCCATCCAGTAAAATCCATTATGTAGGGAAGTGCCTGAGTCACTGAAGACCAAGAACTGACGCAAGAAAGAGATGTGACTCACTCAAAGGTATGCGATGGGGGGTGGCAAAGCTGGGGCTAAAAACTCCCTTTTCTTCACTCACGCATCTGTCCATTTATCCATTCGTGATACAAACATATCTTCCCTGCATTCCAGGTACTATGATTAGTAGTGATAAGAAAAAGATGAATGAGATATGGTTTTCCCAGGAGCTTGATGTCTTAGAGACTTATGAAGCAAATCCTAAGTGGAACACAGCAGTCCCTGGTCATGGTTGTCATGATCAATGTCATCATCGTCATCACAGAGCGCTTTATGGGTCAGGCCCCGTTCCAGTGGCCTTTGTACAAATTAACACAGTAATACTGCCCACAGCCAAGTGTGGTAGGTCCTCTTACCTTCTCCATCTTAAAGCTCAGGATGCTGGACATAGGAGGTTCGTCGGCTTGCCAAGGTCACACAGCTCGCCATGCAGCTTGACTTTGACTCTCTGATCTTCAGCACAGTGCTCTTCCAGAAGTCTACCAGGAGCACTGAGGCAAAGCCATCTGCCTTCCTGACTTCACCAGTGTCCTGTCCACCACCCTGCTCTGACTCTCTCAACAAGACAATTCCCTCTTCCCTTGTGGGCACTGTGTGTTACCTCCACCAAAGAGGGGCCATCAATAAAGGATCACCCACCATGTACAAACTGATGATGCACTGAGCCCTGAAAGTGGAGTCAGAATCTAGAATTTAACCCCAGCTTTGTCAATAGAGGCCATTCGAATATGAAGACTTTCAGTTTGGAAATCTCCCATCGATTAAACAGGCCAACGATAGCAAGCTCCCAAGGTTGTACAAATCAAATCATGTTGTAGAAACATGATTAATATCAGGTTTACAACACATTCCATGGTCATTATTAATGAGTGATTAATCAATTATTATTGATTTAGTATGAATTGAATAATGATTTAATATGAATCTAAAAGACCGTTTCAGAGACACACCTTTCCTGGGCTCTGTCCTTCTTACCTGCATGTAAAAACTATAAGAGGTAGTATCATGTTTGATTCCCTTTATCTCAAAGAAGAATCCATATACGGCAATCATTTCTGAATGAGTTGTATACTCCTAAATTGGGAAGGATAAACAACAAGAGGAGCGGGGAAGAAATCTTCAGTGTTCAATGGCATGAGGACACAGTAAAAAAATTCTAGCTAAAACAAAAATGACTAATTTGACTGCTGGTTTAAAACACAACAGCAATTTTAGCCTAGGAAGAGCCAAATTGTAGTGACTTCACAAATCCCTCGGGTTAGCACTCAGTGACATATTAATTGCTATGTGTGTCCTCTAGTGGGGTGAAGAATGCATTAGGCATGTTCTTAGATGTTCAGGGGCTTGCAGACCTTTGGAATAAAGCATCTGCTCCAATTTAATGGGCCTAAAAGACACTCCATACTCATGGTATTGTGAGGTGTCCTGACCCCTGAGGTCAGCAGTCTGTCTACTTAGGCAGGTCTCTGCAAGCAAAGGGGGAGACCCGGCCCATCCAGTGCTGACCCAGAGGGGAGTTTCTGATGATAGATTCAGAGCCTCAAGTCCCTGGAACACAAAATCTTTTGAGATCACTACTGGGGAGGCTTTAGAAAATCAGAGAGCAGCAATTTCTTGGAGAACCGTACCTATCCCAGGTAGCCCAAGATAGAATGCAGTCCCTGGCCTTGCATACTCCCTTAGGGACTGAGCACCCAGATGCCTTGCTGCCAAGCTCCCTAACCCCTGATGCTTGGATGTGGGGGAGGGACCCATCAAAATATCCACCCAGAATAGGTTCCCCCTTGCAACTATAAACACGGCTTGGAGTGGAATTTCTCATTGAGCCATTGGCAAGTCTTGATGTTTGTGGAGAAGAGAATGACCAATTCATCCCAGTTTGTCCAAGCCTTTCCTGGTTTTAGAACAGAAAGTTCTGCATCCCAGGGAAACTCCTCCATTCCTGGAAAACTAGGACAGTTTGGTCCCCCTCAAGGAGAAATTCTGGATGTGCACACCATGTCAATGAATGGCCTGTCCCAGGACCCTGACTTGTGAATTTCATTTCCTAGGGTGTGGTGAACATGTAGGAGGAGACACGACAATTTCCTTTTCTGTCCTGGTCTTGCTAAGGGAGGGAAGAAGCAATTATACAGAAGTTCTTAACCAAGTGTGGAAGGGGACAGTCCTTCCCCTCGCTTGGGCCCAGTGGTCTGTACCTGATTAAAGAGCAGCCCGAATCTCATAGCCTGGGTGGCGAGATCTTTCACGTGGACCATGTCACCTCCATTCTCCAGCTGAAAGAGAAGCCCACGGGCTACCTGGACACCAGCGCCTCTCACCATCTGCACGTTGGTTCGCTGACCCCACAACACCGACCATGCTTGAAAAAGAGTTCTGTCTCTGGATCCCACACTTGGCCACCCAGCCAGGCTGCAGGATTTGTTGAAGCCTACCCTGTGCCAGGTCCTGTCTCAATGCTTTGAGAAGATGCCAAGATGAGAATGGGAAACATGCCTGAGCAGTCTCCCCAGGGAAATCAAATGTGTACATAAATAGCCTGATCACTCGTAGAGGATGATGGTGGCCATAAAGTCAAAAGCATGATCCCGCACGGCAGCATGCATGACACTGGCAGCAGGGGGCAAAAGGAAGGAGGTGGGCTGGGTCAGAAGAACAGAAAGGGTGGGGTGCAGGGGGGACTTCCTGAGGTGTCCAGCCCCAGGGACAGTCTCCCGCCTCAACTCTGCTGTTAGAGCCTAGATCTGAGTTATGTCCAGAGACGCTCGGTTCCATGGAGTCATTATCTGCTGTGCTGGGGCACTGGGCACTGTGGTTTGCACATGACAATAGGTGTTTGTTGGGCTGAATTGAGTTTTAACCAGTGACTCATAAATCCTCAGAACTCAAACACTGCCCTACTTCATCCCTAAAAATGCATGATTAGAAACACAAGAAGGACAACAGTTTGCGTGGACAATTCACAAAGGGGGACATGCCACATAGAAAAAATATTCATATTTACTAGTAATAAAAGAAATGCATAGAGAAAAACGAGATTTCATTGTTCACTTCTCAATTAACAAAAGTGATCCAAAATAAAAATGCCCCACATTGCTGAACATGTACAAAGGGAAGTAAGCTCATTCATTCCCGGAGAAAGAGTAATTTGGTCCTAAATTTTTAATATGTATCAAGAACAAAAATGAATGTTCCTTTTTGGGCCAGTATTTTCTATTCTTAAGATCGCCTGTAAGAAAATAATTCTGGGGTGCCTGGGTGGCTCAGGTCACGATCCCAGGGTCCTAGGATCAAGCCTGCATTGGGCTCCCTGCTCAAGCAGGAAACCTGCTTTCCCTCTCCCCCTCCCCCTGCTTGTATTCCCCTCTCTTGCTGTCACTCTCTCTAATAAATATAATCTTTTATAATAATAATAAAAAAGAAACAATTCTAAGTATGGTAAAATAAACTATCATGTGCAAATACGTTTCTCATACAGTCATTTATAGTAGTTAACAATTAGGAACACCACAAATTTTCCACTCTAAAGGAAAGGCAAAGTAGCATTGTTTAGAGCCAATGTTCTTGGTGGAAGAGTTTACAGCCAATAAACACAATGAGATCTTAGCAGGCGCTGTCTCTGGGCGATGGGTCTGAGGATGTGTCTTTTCTTTCAATTTCTCTGCATTTAAAAAATTCCCAATAGCAAGCACATGTTACATGAGGGTCTCGGGAGTTTGGTCCAGAGGGCCATAGAGCCAGTGTTCCCGGACCCCATCTCATGCTCTGGGTCAATAGCGCGCATGCGTGGGGTGCCTGGGTTCCGAGCCTGGGGTCCCCTCCCCATCTAGCCCTCCAGGCTTGGCTTTACCCACTGCCCCAGAGGAGGAGCAAAAACCATTTCGACCTCAATAGCCCAGGGGTTTCAGATGCAAAACACATCTCCAGAAAAAGCCAAGTCAGAAAAGCAATAAATTTCAATAATTATTTCCTTGCTGAGCTGGAAACTCACTGCGTGGTAATGGTTGGCTGTAACTCGCATCAACCAGGACTCCGGGAAGAAATTAATGTGCCTTAACTCCTCCAGATTTTTGCCTTGGAAGAAACACAAAGAGAGCATTTTTATAGTATATTCATCACAGACTGGCAGAAGTCTAATTTATGGAGAAAGGAGGAAGTTGAGGGTTGAAGACTGGAGGGTCTAACCAGGGTCCCGGCGATCATAAGGTGCGTGGAGCCCAAATGGGATGGCACCGAGCATTTTCCTCCAGTGTTCACAGCCCCCTGGCCAAAATCCTGCCCTAGTAGGGCAGGTTGGGGTCTGATCGTTGGTGTCTTTGGGGTGTCTAGAAGCAACTTGGACAGAACTAGCTGGGGTCCACCAACTATCCCTGAGTTTTAGAGTTATCCATCATATCTAGATAATGTCCTTTCATTTGCAAAGTTCTCCCGGGGGCCACCTGGGCAGCCCCAAACACATTCCCTACTAGCTTCTGCCTCTTTCCAAGTCAGAGAGGCCTCTGCCAGGCCCAGCACAAGAGGCTGAGAAAGCCAGGCATGGAGCACAGACTCACAGGCTTCCCCCCAGCTGCTTGACCTGGAGGGGATGCTACTCTAAGAGGCGGCGCACGTGGCTAGAGGGCACTCACGCAGCCCTTGGCAGCTGCACACGCTTTAGCAATCCGTAGGGCCCTTCACCCACTATCATATTTCATGGAAGCTCTGACTATCCCCCACTTTACAGACAAGGACACTGAGACCAGAAAGGTACGTTACTTTCCCAAAGTCACACAGCTTGAAAGTGACAATGCCATCGCTCAGCCTATTCCTTCAACAATGCCTACTGGGTCTTTCCCAGGAGGGGCTGAGGGGTGGGGCGAGTCCCCAGCAGCTTCCCAGGAGGCTTACCTTTGATGATGCCATGCAGGCGAAGGCAAAGGAAGAGGGGCACCAAGCTCTGTCCTGCGTCCTGATCCAGAAAGGAATGCTTCTTGGGGAAGCTTAGCAGAGGGGAACAAGAGACTGTCATCAGACTGCTTTCTGGAACTGGTGAGGGGGAGTGGGAGTCAGGAGTAGACGGGGCTTGGTTCTCTCTGGATGGGTGAGGGGTGTGGAAGCAGAGGGCAGCTGAGGCAGCCTGGGCGAGGGTTGACCCCAGAGGTTGTAATGAGGCACTGGTTCTAGTCCCCTTGTCATCCCCCACCGAGCCACGCACCTGGCAGGTGCACAGAACATACCCAGGAAGTGACTGACAATAACGAGTTACTGTATAGAGGATTTTGAGATACATTTTTGAGATACACTTGGGTCTCCATCTGAGATACACTTGGGTCTCACAAACCTTTTGTGAGCCAGAGAGGGCACGTGTCTTCGGCTCCATTTCACAGATGAAAAACAAAGACTCAGTGAGGACTTGAACCTGGGACTTCAGGTTCCTCCTCTACACAGGCTGCCTTTTCAATAGTGGCCAATGTAGACCCTTTAAAAGTGCTTGCTCGGGCACCTGGGTGGCTCAGTCATTAAGTGTCTGCCTTTGGCTCAGATCATGATCCCAGGGTCCTGGGATCCAGCCCCACATTGGATCCCTTGCTCAATGGGAAACCTGCTTCTCCCTTTCCCACTCCCCCTATTTGTGTTCCCTCTCTCTCTCTGTCTCTCAGTCAAATAAGTAAATAAATAAAAAATTTTAAAAGTATTTTCTGGAAGGATTAAAAAGAAGGAATGTGGGTAACGAGTTCTAGTAGCTGTTTCCCAATCAGACCTTCAGTGGTTACTGCCCATATTAAACTCCAGTTAATTTCCACACGTGGCTGAGGTCAGGGCTGGGTTGAGATCAGATTCCCTTTGAGAACACGCATACACGTAGACACACACCCACCACTCTTGTTTTGAAACAACTCGTTTCGTGAAAGGGTCACTTTTCACCAATGGAGACCATGGGGGTAATTTTTCCAAGTCCCTTTGGAAATGCAAAGTCATTCCTTCAAGGCAAATCCGTATGACACCAGCCAAGGGCTCTTGTAGATTATTTTTCCATGAATCAAGAGGGATGTCCAAATCGCACCCTGTCTCAGCCAGACTGAACGCACCATTGGCCCGTGTCCTGCCTCTGCTGGGGGTGCCCGCCAGCCTGCCGAGGACCATTTGCTTTCAAATGGGAATTCTTGGGACTCTCCGTGTGAGTGGTCCCAGGAGAGAGTGTAAGGATGCTGAGGCATTGTGGAAGGAGAGAGGGGCACAGCAACAAATGAGTTGATTCAATCCAATGATTATTAATTAGAATCCGCTGGGTGCCAGTCTCCAGGAGCGGACAGGTCAGGCATGCGTAAAGGACGGCTGATACTTACAGGAACGCAGTGCTAGTGATCCCGGCACCAGCCCTCCATTCCCCGGGACAGGTGGAGCTGGGCTAGTGTGGGCCATACCACGGCCCAAGAACACGGTATCTTAGCCAGACAAATAACACTCGTTTGCCTCTCTCTCACCATTTAACCAAGGAACGAACTCCGTGCTATAACGTGGGGTGCAGGTGCCAAGGAGGGAAGAAGGGGCCGGGCTGGCACAGTCCCTCTCGTTCCCTGTCAAGCTGAGTGCTCTGGGGAATGAGCATGCACCCTTGGCAAGGGTTCCCACAGCCCGGCACTGCCTAGAGTGAGAACCTGCTGGAGCTGTGGGTTAAAGACAGTTTCAGCCCAAAAGGGAAAGGACAGTAAGAGGACAGCACTTCAGTGACTCGGAAGCCCCCAGGCACCAACTCTGCAGCTTTGTGGGAAGGAAGCCAAGACCCCTGAGTCTCCCTGGGGCAGGTGCTCAGACCTTAGAGCCCATCAGCCAAGAGCTCTCCGGAGAGACCACCTCTCTCCGAGGATTCGGGGAAGAGCTCTGTTGAGATACGTGATTGGACTTTAAGATCCCTTTGGGTCACAGGGACGGGGCATTGGTGGCGGCCAAATTGCGAGGTCATGAGTCTGCTCATCCGTTGTCCAGCCATGCTTTGGTGAGGTGCCAGTCCCAAGCCAGCTGGCCATCAGCCACGGGACTGAGCCTCCCTGAGCTCGAATCCCCTTCTCTGTCCTGTAGGGACAACAGCCATGGGTGATGGTGCTGGGCACAGTACACCAGCGAGGACTCCCCATCTTGTGACCACCACCACTGTCCTCTTGTCCCTGGGAAAGGGACTTAGAGTCAAGCTGGCTAAGTGTGTGGACTTTGTGATCACTGCCACCCTGTAAATGGCCCAAGCCCAGGGCCACCTCCAAGGAAGAAAGTAGTGGCCTCTGCTGATCTTCTAAAATCTGAAAGCACGAGCATCGGGGGACTGTGGTCCAACACCTTGAACGAGTCAGTAGAGCCCTGCCCCTGGAGCCCAGCGAGGTCCACTGTCACAAAGCCAGGACTCTCTGAGGCCTCCTGAGGACAGCCTGGGGCATTTCCCCCCTCTCCTTGCTCCTTTCAGCTGTCCGGAGACGGAGGCTTCGACTGTCTCGGGCTCAACCATGAGCGCATTCACCCCACTTCAAACAAAGTGAGAAAATGCTGACGCTAAGTCGGGGGCCTCTTTGCGTGGCTCTGCTGGTGAGATCGAGCGCTGGCGTGGGCCCCCTGGCACTCGGTGCCATGTCTGTGCCAAGATCTCTCTGGGTTTAGCACCGACTTTTCTGGGGCAAACTTCAGGCCATGGTGTCTGCCTCCTCAAGTTCTTCAAGAAACGCTTGGGTCATGACCCCTTCGGGGAGGACAGTTCCTAGGCCCTGAGACTGAAAGACACACCCAGGTTGGCTCTGGGTCCTGCTTTCAAGGGCCCCGGGGACAAATCCCCCACAGACTTCCTGAAAGGCAGTGCCTGGGACAAGTGCCCCTCTGACTGTCCCAGGTTGTTATTTTAGAGCTGCCCTTCGCCACAGCCTCCTCAATTCCCCCATCCTGTCATATGTTGGTCATTTGCCCTTCCTGTGAGCATCTGACTCAGAGCCCCAGTACCCCAGGGCTTGATTGTAGTCTTAAAATATACCCTTCAGAATTCTGACCCATGGTACTCCATGGACAAGCCTCGGGGACTTTATGCTAGGAGAAATAAGCCCAACACAAAAGAATGAACACTGCCATTCCACGTAGGCGAGGTCCCCAGGGTAGTGGGATTCACAGAGACAGAAGCGGAGTGGTGGGTTCGCTGGGGCAGGGGGCTGGCTAGCTGCTACTGTTGAATGGACGTAGGGCTTCCGTTTGGAAAGATAAAAACATTCTGGAGATGGAAGGAGGTGATGGTCGCACAATAGTGTGAATGTGTTTATTTATTGCCACTGAACTGAACACCCCCAAATAGTTAAAATGGTCAATTTTATGTTCTGCATGTTTTACCATAATAAAAAAGAATGAGGGTTAAAATATCACTCCATTTCTATGAGCAATCCATGAAGTAATAGTTTACATTTTAAGGTGAAGTTTGAAGAAAAAAGTTACACACTTTGGGGCAATAACTCACAATGAGAAAGGAACACGGCTTTTTTCAAAATGGAACTCGGTATAGAACTGGCCACCTTCAGCCAGCCGGGAGCCAGGACCCGGTCCTCTTGGCTCCCAACCCCACAGCCCAGTACATGAAAATGATTCTGAGTGCTGCCACCACCGCCATCACCTAGTAGACGCCCCTGACCAATGAACTTGCCTCTGTCCCGATATGCTAATGTCCATGCAGAAGGTCAGGTCCTCGCCAGAAGTCTCCCAGCCAGTTCACAGCAGGGGCGGGAGCCAGCCCCCGAGCTGCCATCTGCTAATGTACATCTTATTTACTGAATGTATGGTCTGGGTCTGCTTCTGAGGTGGGAAATGCCACAAGGACGGGGCTTGGTGTCTGTTTTTGCTCTCCTCCTCTCGGTGGTTCCTGCAGGGCCGGGCGCTCCGTGGGCTTGCAGTATGTTGAGTGAATGAATTGGATGAGGAATTGGTCCCACCGACCTGGCAGCTTCCATCCTCCCATCCCTTCCCTCCACTCGCCCACAGAGTCTCCTCGAGGAGGGCCAGCTGTCCCCGTCCCCAGCGCGCACACGCGCACACGGGTGCACGCAGACGAGGCTATTACGTGCTGATTTTCCTGTGCTCATGGGAGTCCCACCTGCTGCCGTTGACGGCTTATCTGCCAGGCCAAGTCCTGGCAGACATTCATTGAGACCCTGTTCCACGTCATCTTGACAACGAAGTCGGTCCTGACTGTAAGGGCCTGGTTGGCCAGAGGGAGTCATTTTGTGTTTCTGTAGTGAACTTAGATTGACCCTATGCACTAAACTTAGATTGACCCCGCCCCTCCCAGAGGAACTTACTTCCAAAGCCTAGATACAAGGGCGGGTCAGGCCAGGTGAAGACATCCAATCAGTGGGGCACGCATATATCTACTAGGGTAAATTGAAATTCAATTGGCCACCCGTGTGTTACCTAGCAGTTTTTTTCTGTGTGTGGCAGACTTAGTGTGACTGTGCAGTGTTCTCTGTGTATTGCAATCTCACTGGCTACCTGTGGATAGCCCGGCTAAAGGGCCTCTATAAAAGTACGTCTGTGAGGCTGGGAGGGGTCGCCTCTTTGCAAGAGACGGCCCTGACCGGTCAGTTTGATTCTCGATGCTTGGCGCGAAATAAAGCTTTGCTTGACCTTCGCTTTGTATCAGTCTCGCTCCTTTGATTACAGACCCTAACACTGACCTTTGCCCCAAGGCAGAAGTGGGTCCAGAAATAATGGTCATTTACTCTGCCCTTTGTAAGGACTCTTGAGTCACACACTTCTCACCCCTGAGACCCCTGCCACATCTCTAATCTTGCCAAAGATGATGCACTGGGGCTACCCGGTTTGGGTGGAAAGCCAAGAAGCCACAGGAGGGAAGTGAAAACTTAGCAAGGCATAGGGATCAATGATATTTAGAGACTTTGAAAACAAAGGAGCTTCAGCATCCAGAGAGCCAAACTCTAGGGGAGCAGGGGCAGCGTGGTCAGAGCAAGAGAAGAAATAAAAAAGGGCAAGAAACACCAAAGTCCAACGATGAGAAACCCTGTTGCCCCCAGATATATCCACCTCCCTGCATAGGGCTTGGTTATCTGAGACAGAACCATCCGATAGCTTTCATGGCCGTGACTCATGGGATGTTTCAAAATGAATGTTCTGGTTAAGAGATCAGAGTTGTCACACCAGGGGTGCCCAGTTTCATGATGACTCTTTAATCACAATAGACACATGGCTGATGGCTTTCCTGTCACATAGCATCACAAAGCGTGTCCTTGGAAACATCAGTGGGTTCAGGTGTCAGAGATGTGGGGGGCCACGGAGTGGCTCTATGCCAAGGCTCCCCTCACAGGACATAAGGGGAGCATAGCGTTGGCTTTATCAGGCCAGTGCCCACTCACACGGTCAGCACGTGCTCTTGTTCTCTCTGCAAAGAGAAGCTCAAGGGAGGAATCTGTCCAGTGAGCAGGTGAAATCTGGGAGGGCTTCCTAGAGGAGTCCTTGGGTCAGACTGGGATAGCGCCAAGGAAGGAGGGGAGACTCAGCTGCAGAGCTCATAGAAATCTAGGAGTTAGGATCACGTGGAAATTGGCTTTGCTGGTGGCAGTCAATGACCTCCTCCTGGAGAAGTTGTAAGCCCACCTCTGGAACCCATCCTTGTGTCAGAGAGGGACCCAATTAGTGATCAATCAGTCCGTTAAGGATTAGAATTACAGGTCAATCCATGACTTTCCCTCAAAGCAGAGAATCTCAAAATAAAAGAAGTTCAGGGGAACCCAGGTCAGCTCCTACCCTACCACCATGTTGCTGATGGATCCTGAGCCCGCCTCTTGCCTTCCCCGGCCATCTGTCCCTGGATGGAGTTTACAGATGCTCCAGGAAGTGAAAGGGAGGGCAGACATTAAAAGTGTGTACTGTCAGGTTCTATTTATACAAAGTTCAAAAGCAGCCAAGACATCTTGAAAGGAAAGGAAGCCAGGATGTTGTTTGCCTTTTTCTGGGAAAGGTGGGGACAAAGATAAGACACTCCAGGTGGCTGGCCACATCTGTCTTTGGGGTTGGGTGCTGCTCACACTTTCTGGAAATCCACTTTGGGTTCACACACTTTTCAGTATGTATTTTATACTTTGATGAAAAATGTGCTTTTTAAAAAAGTGCAAAGTTTGCCTGCCTCTGGCTTTACTCCAACTGAGGAGACTTTCCAGCTCTCCTGGATGTCCTCAGACTGCTAACTGGAAAGAAAAGATGACTTTTCCTCTGTGGACAGAGGCAACAGCTTTGCTTACATTTTTTGTTTTCCTACAAGGAAATGTTAAATTTAATTCTGGCCAGTCTATTTGTTTTTCTAAATTAACCATTGCCAGAAAAGAGACTGTGGGTACTGAGGGGAGCATGCGTGCGTGTGTGTGTGTGTGTGTGTGTGTGTGAGTGTGTGTGAGTGTTCCCTTCCTATAATATTATACTTAGCAATGAAAATAAGTTGGAAGATGTTCATACACATCTAGCTAGGCAGAGAAACTTCCCTTTCCCCTTTCCATCAGTGTCCCTGGCATAGAGTGCGTGTTCAGTAGCTATGTGTTGAATGCATAAAACATTGAAAAAAAATCAATGGATAAAAGAAAATAGGAGAATAAGAAAGGCTTGGACCTGTGTCTTTATTTGCAGGCATTATTCAAATACCTTCTCTCATGGCTTGTTTTCTGGACATTGCTAAGAGAGATCAGAAAAGGGGCATCTGGTCTATTTTTACACAGTCACTGCCCCAAGCCCTCCCGATGTGGATGCTGGGCTAGCCAAGACCACATCCAGCGCGGCAGTGTGGCTTGTCCCCGGGGCTCATAGGACCCCCCTTCCCCAGCTCAGATTCAGGCGGCTTGGCCCACTGCCACAGGTTATCAAAGTACAGTCCCTTTGGGGAAGTCCCCATCTGGTGATGGCCTCAAAATGTCCACTCTGAGCACTGGGAGACTCCTTAATAAATCACTCAGCCATTTACATTACGTCACCAATAGTAGTAACTTTAAAAACTGGGCCAAAGGGTCAGCTTCCTTGATTCTCATTCCTAAGCCTACACATTGTCTCCCAGAGGCAGCTGTCTCATCTTTTAATGCCCCATGGCACATCCCTGTTGGCGGCCACAGAAGCATGGCTAGCTGTCCCCCTTGGCCTCATTGAACTGTGTAGTTTAGTTCCCCTGGTGACCCGGCTCTGGCCCAGGTCTATGAGCAGAGATACCTTCTCACTGCCCGAGCCTTCAGGCCACCAGCCCCATTGGGCCAGCCACCCCGAGGCCCTGCCTTGCTACGGGTCAGCCCCAGGGATGGGGCTGGCCAGGACGGGGTTGACCAATACAGAGCAAGGGAACCACCACCGCTCACTGCCGTGTCTGGGGTAGACATCGCCAATCCACCAAGACGTAATTTCTCCCTGAGTCTAGAGAAAGCCTTGGAACCCTTCCTTGTCCAGAACACCAAATGGGCACCTGCCACGAGTCACCTGCCTCTGAGCCTCATTACTCCTAGTTGCTACAGACAAGGCATTCTCTGAATTTTACTACAGCCTATGAAGACCCACTTCTGTGAGGGGAACCAAGCTACGTGAAAACGATGGATGGGAACTCATCACTCAGTAAGCCCTTCCGTGCACAGCACGGTGACAGGAAGCAAGGGCTGAGATGAAGGCCCACACCCCCTTCCTTCAAGCTGCTCATGATGCTCCTGGGGGTCAGGACGTAGGTACCACCATGTGGTCATAAGGGAACTGGTCACAGAGGCTCTCCAGAGAGGCCCCGCCATGCACAGAGTGGCAGAGTGGGCAGAGCAGCCTGGGGTCAGGGAAGCAGGAGCAGCAAGTTCAGGAGAAAACCGAGGTTCAGGAGACTGGGATCTCCGGGCACATGCATTTGGGAGGTGGAGGCCATTGATGAGGGAGCACCTTAAAGGTGCCCCTGTTCTGGGGCAGGAGACCTGGGATGGGAGGAGAACCACCTATAATCCTAAAAATGGGCACATGGTCCTCAAGATCGGGGGTGGGCCCGGATGACTACAGTGAAAGGGCACCGAGGCCCAGATGGTGCGTCTCTCCTCCCTGGGGGCACAGAGCTTGCTGGAGGGGAGCTGGAGGGAAGGCAGGCCCCTGGGATTCCCTCCTGCGCTGTGTCTGAGAACATGGGGCCGGGAGGAGGTATGGACACCAAAAGGAAACTCACAAGTGGTTTCTAACCAGAAACGAGGTGGCATCGGGGGCTCGGGAAGTGCCATGAAGGGAGGTGTGGGCTCAAAATGGAACCCAGTGTAGATGCGAGAGAAATGGAAAAGCTAATGACGGAGGGGAGGAGCCTGGGGACCCCAGCTCAGGAAACCCAAGGACACCCCCCCAATTCCGCGGAGGGGGCTACACACCTGAGAGCCTCATTCCCAGTGTTTCTCCCACATTAAAAACACAGTTTCCACATCCCAGCTCATTTCCTACCTCCTGGTTCTAAGCCGTTTCCAGTATGAGTGCTAACTTGGAGCCAAATAGCAAGTTTTCCTGGTGTGTGTGACTCATAGGAAAAAGTGTCTTTTGGGCTATTAAAAGAGGGGGGGGGTGGTTTAAGCATTTGTGTTCAAAGCAAATTATATAGAAACTAAGCAAAGTGCATGTCATTCTGGCACTGACTACCGCTTTCCCCAAATAATGAGGCAGGAAAAATGAGCTCTATAGTTAACATCGTGCACAGATGTTCCAGAAAAGGATTAAATGCGTCGGAACAATGCAAATGAAAAACTTGGCTTAAACAGGTCAATCCGCTGATGAGTATGGGGCAGATGTGTTTATCTGTGAAACTCATACGTGCACAAGAAACGGAGCCTCTGGGCTTCCTGGGACACACTGGATGGTGCCTGGAGACCCCCCTCCTGCCAAGGTGGGGGGCAGGCTCCTCAACCTGACAGTGACGGTGATGCCATCAGTGACTTCCTCCAGGCAGAGCCTGAGGACCACCTGGGACTATCTTTGGCGACAGGACCCCCACACCCCACAGCCAGCCTCTGTGATAGACGTGAGTGTATTCACAAAGTATCAATTGAGGCTAGAGAGGTGCAAAATGGAGCCAGTAAACCACCAATTTCAGCCTCTCCCGACCCTGCCCCGCTGCCCCCAAGCTACCACAGCTTAACAGGGGACTCTTGATTGAACAGAGAGAAAACTCACAGCAGAGAGCAGACCAGGGAGGGGAGGACACACTGTAAAGCCCTCAGCTAACAAAAACACTGAACCTAGAGGCAGCCTCAGAATCTTTCTTAACCCAGCATGCAGGGAGCTATTACTGAACTAGCTGGAGCGGACGCAAGAGAGGAATCCTATCAGCCATCCTAGGAATGGGCAGCAAAATGCCTTGGGATTCAGCAGACCTGAGTTCAAGTCAGACCCCTCACTTGCGTCATCTCTGACAAGATAGTTCATCTCCACCTTGAGTTTCTTCATCTGTAAAATGGGAATAAAACCAGCCCCAGAGTCCAACTGAGATTACAAATACAAAGTGCCATTATCAGAATTACGGCACTTAACACGTAATTAAATGGTGTCCATTAAGCTGAAATTACTATTTTTGACTGCTCTTTTGAGATCTAGAATTTCTAGAATTCATAAGTTTAGAGAGTATAAGAAACTGAGCTAATTCTATGAAAGCTTTGTGCATTCAAATGCTTTTCCATTTGTCTAGGAAATTCACGATGTCATCTGCTCTCATGAAACATAAGGGAGGATGACCTGGTCTCATTTAGACACATTTTAAACATGATGTTTTGAAGGTTTGGTAATAAATTTTTCTGAATGAAAGGAGTACTTTGTGCATCATGTCTTTTACTGGACAGAACAAGAGTTCAGAAGCACATGGTTATCTCAGGTTATAACACCTACATATTCGCATTTTCAAGTACTCCAAGGGCTCCAAGGATCCCGATAACCTTAAGTCCCATAAAGAAAATTGCATTCAGTGCACTCTGGGTGATGCTATGAAAAATCGTATCCCTGAGGCTTTTGCTCCAGGATATTATGAGTGTAAAAACCAGCATATATGCATTTCATCAATCCGCACGGTTACGTTACCTTTTAAAAAACGCCAGCACAGTTTCATGCACTGGAACCGTCTGGATTTTGTGGTTCAGTTGCAAGAAGACCCACAAAAGTAGTGTTTTCAGAAGATGAAACTCGTTAAAAGTGAACAACCTGGCCAAAATGAAAGAGAAGAAATTTGAGGAGTAGCAACAACTCAGGCCATTTTTAAGAAAAAACAGAAAGTTAAGAGTGAGTTTAGGAAAGAGGAAACACCACCCCTGAGTCTGCAGGTCACTTCAGACAAAGAGATGTTAAATGATGTTCTCAAGGTCATGTTCTCAGGGTCACGGGACCCAGTGACCCATTGGTGATCCTTAGGGGAGCTGGGATGTGACCCTAAGCAACCCGCCCCCCACCGGCTGTGGTGCCAAACGAATGGCCGGCTTCAAAGAGACAGGAGTGCCCGAGATGTTTTCATCTGTTCTTTCATTTAATTCCGGACAATCCTGCAAAGTTGGGGTATGTTCCTTACTTATATAGATAAATTCAGACTGACCCTATATTTATGTAAAATTTTAATATTTCGTTCATTGTGGGTTTTTGCATTAATTTTTATTTTAAAATACTGCACCGCAATATACTTACCTCAGCAGCTGAGGTCTTTTGGAGCCCCTCTTAAGTTTTGCACTGAGATAAATGCCTCCATCATCACTTCCTAGTTCCTAGTCCCTAGCTGGGACTGAGGGCAACATAACTGAGTTGAGTTCGCAGGACTGTGGGGGCAGAGCTGGGCAGGGGTCAGTCCAGCCCCAGGCTGGCCGTGGAGCCTCCCGCAGATGCTTGTATCCATAGACAGTGGTGACAGCAGGTGCTAAGATTTCCTTAAGTGGCATGCTGTTTCCTGTCACTGCTTTAACAAACCACCATGAACCAAGTGGCTTAAAACAACACACATTTATGATCTTATGGTTCTGGAATTCAGAAGAACACAACGGAGCTCACTGGGCTAGGATCAAGGTGTGGACCGCATTCTTCCCGGGGACTCTACGGAGAACCGTTTCCATGCTTTTTCCAGCTTCCAGAGGCTACCCACATCCCGTAGCTTATGGCCCTTTCCTCCATCCTCAGGCCAGCAGCACAGCACCTTCCAATCTCTTTCCAGTTCTCACTTTCCTGCCTGTGGTCTTCCACGTGCAAGGATCCTTGTGATTACACTGGGTCCACCCGGGCGATCCAGCACACCCTCCCCAGCTCAAGGTCATCCCTCTGCAACCTTCCTTCCCCTTTGCCATGCAACTGAACATATTCACAGGCTCGGGTTGGAATGTGGACATTATCAAGCCGACGACATACACAGAGATCATTAGCGCAGGGCCTGGCACGGAGGAGCGAGCTAACGAACGGCACCTCTGACTCCTAAGTGACAGGGCTGGGTCCTGGCTGTGGAGCCCACGCTTTGCCCGCAGTGACATGAGACTTCTTATCTAGAAACAAGTGGTGAGGAGGAGTGTCACTCCCTACAACGTCAACTCTGTAAACCAAGGAGGTCTCCCAGAGAGCTTCTCCAAAGCCTCCCACCAGCTTGATTATCTAAGAAGTCATTCCAGCCAGTCTTAATACCCTTGATATTTCTCACCATGAGCACAGGGATGGCATGTTTGGCTCCCTAACTTATCAGAGCTTCTGCGTCCACCACTTTGAGCGGTCTTGGTGGGTGGGACCCAAGCTAAATGGTGACTCTAAAGGAAGTGGAAAGGTCACCCACCCACCTTTCACACTATTTCTGGCCACAGGAGAATGTCTCTTTGCTTTTGTTTTCAGGCCACCTACAGATGCATGGGCTTTGATGCTGGTTAGACAGGATCAAATCTGTCACTGTCTGGGCAATGAGGGTGAGAAGGGATGGGGGATGTCACAGAGCCTGTTAGTACATGATGTGCCCACACAGAACTCCGCCAGTCCACCAACCAGCTCTGGCTGGGGAGCTGCGTGACACCTGGTGCAGAATCCAAGCCCCAGGTCCCCAAACCCGGAGGTTCTTTGGGACCTCACCAAGGAGGAGCCAGCAGCAGCAGGGGAGGAGTCCCTGGGGCTCCAAGAATCAGGGTCCTGGTTTTACTTTTTTTTTTTTTGCGATGAGGATGGGATACGCCTGGTTTTACTTTTATTATGAAGGGTAATTGTTCAAATAAAGTCCTCTGTCTTTAAAGATTTATTTATTTGAGAGAAAAAGAGTGTGTGCGTGCGTGCGTACAGGCAGGGGAGGGGTGTCAGGGCAGGCTCCGCACTGAGCGTGGAGCCTGACACAGGACTAACTCAGGACCTTGAGATCACGAGCTGAGCTGAAACCAAGAGTTGGACGTTTAACTAACTGCACCATCCAGGTGTCCCAGCCCCTCCATCTTTAGGCCAAGTTCCAGTCCCCCGAAGTACTGGTTCCTGCTGAGGACATTCTAACATATTTTCATTTACTCAAGAGCTCTGATGGCCTCACAGAACCCAGAGATCCTAAACTTCCCTCCAGCACAGGTGAACATCTGGGCTGTTCTACCTGTGTTTATAGGTGCTCAGTAGTAGCCATTGGGAGGTAAGTGGTATTTGTTCAAGAGAAAAATGTTAACAAGACACTGCTTGTCTTTTTTTTTTTTAAAGAAAATTATACATAAATAATAAGGGCCTCCCTTTGAGTACAGACTATGAAGAAAGCTGTATCAGGGCAAACAAGAAAGCATGAACAAGGATCCCGAATAAATAAAAAAGCAAAATAAAACAAATGGCTATTAGGAAGGGAATGAAAAATTGCTCTCTATCCATTCACTGGAAGCCTGCACAACTTCAAATTGAAAATGCTAATTAGATAAGTAAGAATCGACATGGAGAGAACACAGCTCCTTGTGTCAGAAAACGAAGGAGGCTGGAGAGCACTACGGTCACGATGAGAACATTGATTCGAAGTTTAAGGTTTTTTGTGTTTTTTTTTTAAGATTTTATTTATTTATTTGACAGAGACCACAAGTAAGCAGAGAAGCAGGCAGAGAGAGAGGAGGAAGCAGGGTCCCCGCTGAGCAGAGAGCCCAATATGGGGCTCGATCCCAGGACCCTGAGATCATGACCTGAGCCAAAGGCAGAGGCTTTAACCCACTGAGCCACCCAGGTGCCCCCGAAGTTTAAGTTTTTACGAAACGATATTACACATTATTTATAGACATGCACGTATGGAGTAAGAATACAATCACAGGACTGGGTTCACGCAGGCCCAGGACAATGGTCTGATTGTCTTGGGGAGGGGGAGAGGCTAAGAGGATGCTGGGAAGGGAGCATGGTCGACTTCTGCTTTGTTGGTGATGTTTTCTTTCTTACGACAAAATGTCACTGTTCATTTTGGGAGGGAGGTCCAATTGTGTGTTCTAGTCGCCTCCTAACTTTAAAATTGTTTTACAATAAAAACTAACCATCAATATCCTTATTGATCTTGATTATCAATAGGGAAAAATGAGTCCTCATGCAGAGCACAGCGGTAGGCCGGGCTGGTGATCACCGGGGCTTTGAGGCCACTCAGACCTGTGTTCAAATCCCAACTCTCATGCTGCGTGCAGGGAAACTGGGCCAGTCCTTTCATTTCCTACACATGAAAACGCAGGTAACAGCACCCACCTCACTGCATGGCTGTAGGAGTTAGGCCAATAACCCACTCAAAGTGTCCTGTATACAACAAGTGCTTAATAGTTGCCATTAGCCAGAGAAGCATCAGCTTCAGGAAGAAACTGTTTGAGAGCCATGGCCTATGGTGCTCCAGATGTTGTGGGACTGGCTCACCATGGAGGACAAGGGTGACTTCTCCTGGGAATTCCTGAGCCCTCAGGACCGATGGTGTCATGGGCAGGAAGCCGAGGATAAGTGGACAGAGCCTGGGTTGTAGGGTGGCTTTCCATGTAGATAGGAACTGGACAGCTGGTGGAGTTTTCCACTTCTCCTAAGTCTACCAGGAGCTTGGCTTCTAGAAAAGCAGAAGTTGGAACGAAGCTTTCATAGTATTGGAGTTCGCGGAACAGGGTAACCTAGTGCTGACCTCTGAAGAGAAAGTGAACTGGCAGCCGAAGGCCCAGGCGAAGAAATGAAACACCAGAGGCCCCAGAGGTCAGGGAAGTGGTGTGTAGTTTACGCAAGCGGTGTGTTGTTTACGAAACCCAGAGGAAGACCAGGTCAAAGGGGCTTCAGATCGAGAAGGTAAATGGCCCAGAAGCTGAAGCGTCTGCTGAGATGGACGTTGTTCCCACGAGGCTTAGAGACCCACACACCATGACCAGAAGCTGGGGGACGGGCCGCTGTCTACCCTAAGTGGGCCCATGGGGATGGGCCATCCCTGACCCCTCACGTGCTGGCATTTCCACACAGCCCCTCTGGGACCATGTGACTTGCCAGGACAACCCAGCTGAGCTCTGGCTGCCAGGCAGCGTGGCCTCTGGAACAAATGACGAGACAGTGTAGTGTGGAGGGAGGGAGCCTGGACTTTGGAGCCTGAGCTCTGGGCTTGAGCGAGCCCTACGTTTTATTGTCCCTCTTATCCTTGGGACACTAACTGCACCTGTCACACAGGGCTGTGGGGCTTGAAAGGGATGGTGCACAGAGCAGGGCACCTACCCCAAGGGGCTCAATAAATATGAACTCATCTAAAGGTTCTTTTTTTAAAAAAATTAACATATATTGTATTATTAGCCCCAGGGGTACAGGTCTGTGAATCGCCAAAGGCAAGGGAAGCAAGGGCAAAAATGAACTATTGGGACTTCATCAAGATCAAAAGCTTTTGCACAGCAAAGGAAACAGTCAACAAAACCAAAAGACAACTGACAGAATTGGAGATATTTGCAAATGACATATCAGATAAAGGGCTATTATCTAAAATCTATAAAGAACTTAGCAAACTCAACACCCAAAGAACAAATAATACAATCAAGAAATGGGCAGAAGACATGAACAGACATTTCTGCGAAGAAGACATCCAGATGGCCAACAGACACATGAAAGAGTGCTCCACATCACTCGGCATCAGGGAAATACAAATCAAAACCACAGTGAGACACCAGTCAGAGGGGCTAAAATTAACAAGTCAGGGGATGACAGATGCTGGCGAGGATGCGGAGAAAGGGGAGCCCTCCTACACTGTTGGTGGGAATGCGAGCTGGTGCAGCCGCTCTGGAAAGTTTTGTTCTTAATCAGCTGTGGTCCAAGATGGCAGACCCACCAGCCCGCCAGCGTGCCCAGGTGAGGCGCCCGAGCCTGGGTAAATGTCTCAGACCCCACCCGGCACCAGGTATGGCCAGGCCCCGATTTCCAGCACCTTCTGTTCCCCACCTCCCTCCAGCTTCAAAGCAGGTGGGGGCTGACAACACCACAGCGACCCTCGACTGAGGAGAATCTGCCTGGGGGAACGTGAACAGGAGGTCAGAGCGCTGCCAGCTGAAAGCCTCCAAGGCACAAGGGCTGATGACTTGCTTGAGGCCACGCAGGGCCCTTTCCCCTGCCGCTGGGATGGCTCTGGACCGTGTGTGTAGACAGCTCCTGGGGAGGGGCGGGAGGAGCAGGACCCTGTTCCCACATCAGTCATGTCTCCCCAAGCTTGTGCGTCTAGACGCTTGACGTGGTATGTACTTGACCTCTTTTCCTGCCTCATGTACATTTTGTAAGGCCCATTCCATCACCGAGGCTCTGGCTGTGGTCAGACAATTTTTCCCTGTTCTTGGTTAAATGCTACCAGGGTGCGACAGCTCAGTCTTTCCAAGGGAGGGACAGTGTTAGGAAAAGTCTAAGGGATGCCATGTTTATCTTTTCTTCAATGCTTGTGTAACCTTTGCTCTGCTGGAGGGTGGGGGAGGGCACATGCGGGGGGGGGGGGAAGCAGCAGGGAGTGGGGTAGAATGACACCAGGAGGCCGCCCAGATTCCCCCGGGCGCTCCTGATAATACGGTCTCCCTCAACATTAGAACTCTGTTCTAACAACCTCATTACTCTTTAAGTATGAGAACATCGCAAGCCACTCGGTAAATTCAAACCAACAGTGGAATGAATCTGTCCAGATCTGATTTCTGAAATCCGATTGCTTTCTATGCCATGAGCAGGAGTAGACATTTCATCTCTGACATATGGCTACAAAGTTTAGTAGGATTTACTTCTCGCTTTTGAAGTTCACCCCAAGGGGATACAATCCTGGCAACTTGGCAATGGCCTTGTAAGGAGGTCCAAAGATCCTGACAGGTAAATACAGCCTGTCACCCTAAACCAGAATGTTCTAAAGGAGAGTGCCGGGCCAATGACGTCAGCTGTTAACATCAATGCCACATCGCGTATGGTTGGTAATTGCACTGCGGTCACATTAAAAAGTTCTTTTTATCAGCAAATAAACACGGAAGCATTTAGGAGAAACTGTAGCTGGTGTAGGTAACCTGCCCCCAGAGGCTCCAGGAGCAAGACGTGGGTACGAAACTCTGCACAGATGCAGATAATTGAGCAAATAGCAGAGATCGAACAAAACAGGGTAAAGGGTGTATAAATATTCTTTGTGCCATTCTTACTATTTTAAGTTTGAAATTATTTTCAAATAGACTATGTTTAAAAATACTTTTCACTTGTGACAAAACCAGAAAGTCCTTTTGACTTCGTTAATGGCACGTCTAGAAATTTAATGTGGGAAAATAGTCTGAGATAGACACACGTACATTGAAGGAGAGATCACCACGGTACTGTATTTATATTGGTAATACACTAGAAATAACCTAAAAGGTCAAGCACTGGGGATGTTTCCATGAATGACTCGAAGGACCAGAAGGAGCCAGCCAGAAACCAGGCATTTCGGGCAGGAGGGAGAGCACAACTGTGTGTGGCAGGTGCTCAGCGGGGCTGGAGTCTCAGGTGGCCCCGTGGATGTCTCGTGGCTGCTGAGACAGAGGGACAGATGTGCGCACCAGAGGCCCTTGGGCTAGAGACGTTCTCAGTGGGGGTCAAGAGCAGACACAAGACCCTGACTTAGAGGTCCCTGCAGTGGTCCAGAGAACAGCTGATGGAGGTCTAGGCTCTGGCTGGTGCCCAAGAAGAGAAGCCTGTAGAGATGGTCTGGGTGCGGGAGTGTTACTGACGCGCTCGGGGTGAAGGCGAAGTGGGTGTGGAAGGGTTCCCAAGGTTCTAGCTTGAGCAGCTGGTGAAGGAACACAGGGTGGGGCCCCAAGGGTTGGCTGTTAGCTTGAGCTGTCAGGTCAAACGCATGTCTGGGTCAGAGCTGTTCGGGAGAGGAGTCAGGGCTAAAGATAGAAACTGACTTAGGATAAGAGGTTTTATTTTCTGTTTTCTGATTTTCTCTATTTTCCCTTTACCATCATGAATGTGTATTAATGTTGCCAGGATTTTTTTAATTACATGGGCAATTATTGAATTAATTACCATGTGGATAACGAGACAGCGAGCACCCAGAGCATCCCTACCCCAGTGAAGGAGTGTGAAGGGGGTCCATCCCCACCCCACCCCCCAGCACTCCACGTTTTGGCCCCCACCTTGGGCTGGCTGTCCAGGAGGGCGGGGAGTTTGGGAAGGAGTGGGTGCTGAACACTGGGCCTGGCCATCAGGGGTATGGGGGTGCCCCGCTTGAGCACCTCCCTTCCAGGACCAACCCTACTGCCCCAGGATCCCCTCGGGGACAACACCTGGTCCCACACACAGCACCCCTGGGGACCAACTCTGACCTGGGGGACCGAAGCACTTTGTGGAGCAGCTCCTGCGGGATTTTCCGGAGGTGGATCTGCGTCCCCACCAGAGGGACCAAGTTCATTTCCAGCCACTTCTCACAGGCAGTGGTGAGCTGCGCTTCTTTATACTGAGAAGGACCAGAAAAGCCAATGGGTTAAGAGATCCCTGAACTCCCAGCGCCCTCTGCTGGCCCTTGGCGACACTACAAGCAGGCTCCCGGGCGTGTCCTGCTGTAGACACTCAAACCTTTTCTTCCAAACACACAAAATGCAGCAGATAACATTTTTGGAATGTTTGCTATGCTCCTGGCCACGCACCAGATTGATTTAAGTTAATCCTCACCATAATCCTATGTGGTCGGTTCCTTATTATCCCTATTTTTACTGATGGAGAAACTGAGGCCCCAAGATTGCTGCTCTTGCCAACGATCCAAAAACTAGCAAGTGGCAGAGCTGGGAGCAAACCCTGGTGGTGTGACCACAGGGTGGCACACTGAAACCACGGATCGTGGAAGGGCCCACAGGGTGTGACCCAAAGGGAGGCTCGTCCAAAGAAAAAAGTCCAAAGAAAACGACAACGTTCTCCCAGGGACGGACCTGGACAAGGTCTTAGTACCTCTTGCATGTCCTCGGAGTGACAGTCCTTCCCAAGCCAAAGAGTGGCTGAGAAATGCTGACCAGATCGCAGAGACGCTGCCCACAGAGTGACGTTTTAGTGCCTCATGGAGTAAAGGTGAGGGCACTGCATTATCTTTGCAAAAGAGGCAGTGAGTGCCTTCTTAGAGGCCATCACAAGGGCACTCTGACATGCCGACTGTGCGCGGACTGAACTTGGCAGTCAGATGGACCCGTTTCAAGGTCAATGGCGACCTCACAGAGGAAGGCTAGGATTGGACGGCCTGGGGTTCGAGCCCAGCACTGCAACTCAGAACTGACCCTGCTCTGTTTGCTCCCCTCCTTGGGTCTCAGTGTTCTCCTCTGACAATGTGACCCTATGATGACATCATTTATTCCCAGTACTGACACAGTGACTGGCCCCAGGCAGGGAGACACACATAATTTCACCTGACTCCAAGAAGAACGTCCTGGAAGATTGCCTGCTACTTGGGGTGAGAAAGGCTGTGCTTTTATTTGCCCTCCTAATTTTTAAGGCTTTTTAATTTCTCATTTAAAAATGTTTTTTGGTTTTAAAATGTCCTTTTAAACTAAAGTGATTTTTAAAATTGTTTCCTTGGCAAAATAAAATATGGGTACCAGTTAAGTGGGTGCTTTCAGATAGGTTTTGTTTTGTTTTGTTCTGTTTTGTTTTGTTTTTGGAGCTGGGCCTGGTGGGTAAAATCCCAGAGCCTGATGTGTTCTCAAAGTTCCCCAGGTGTGATGAGCTCAGTCCAGGTTATCCTCACCTTGCAGCCGGCCAGGTAGAAGTCCTTGATGGTGCTTGGCATGAGTCCGTTCATCATCATGGCCACACACCTGCAGAGAGAGAAATGCGGTTCTTGGAGACCCCCAGGCAGAGAACTTGGAAACCCCAGAGGTTTGCATCAACTCCAGGATGGTAGCAGGGGTGGAACTGAGGTGTGAAAGGGGGTGTGCAGAAGGTGCTGGTCCTGCCCCCCCCCCCAGGCCCTGTGTTCTTCAGGTGCTGGCTTTTGGCAGTGAGACATGTGAGCAGAATTAGCAGGGTTTGGAGTTGGGGTACAGAAATTGGTGCTCCAGGAGGCTGACACGTTCACGTGTGCCCCCCTTCTCACTGTCATACTCATTGGCCAGGCTGCATTGGAATGGTCAGGCTTCCCCAGATTGGGGGACACAAAGCAAGCCTAAAGCATGCACATACGTCTACACACGCAGCAAGCAGAATCGCAGCTGTGCCGTTGCAAGTGTGCGATGCTCAAAACCAAGGAACAGTACCAGCTGGAACCTCCAGGCACACACCGCACCCCCCGAACACAGGCAGCCTCGGCGGTGTGGGATCCAGACCTAAGCAGCCACCAGGGTGATTTTGCACTTGGCCAGGAGCTCAACTAAGATGGTCTTTGAGGTCTCATCCAGCACCTGGATTTGTGATGCTATCAGAGTAACCCAGGGCATTTCTGTTCCACTATACACTACACACACACACACACACACACACACACACACACTGAGGCGTGTGCTGCCACATCCTGGCCAACTGTACCATCAGCCTCTCAAAGGCAGGTGAGAGCCAGCCCAGTGGCGTGCCAGGCCCACCTGGATCCGACCTGTGACACCCACCACAATTACCTGGGGAATCTTGAGCAAGACCCATCTGCCCCAGGCAGGCCGAGGTTTGCTCATCTGGGTAATGAGGGCTTGTTATCTCCAAAGCCCTTGCTACTCTGACCTTTAAAACAAGTCGTGGAGGGGAGGAAGGAAAATGAAGGACATGTCATTCTTAGCTCAGCCCCAGATTGCCAACGCCACGGCTCCGAGAGTGAGCTGAGGCTAAGAATTTGGGCCCAAGGTAGGGCAGCTGTGGCTGATAGAGGCTGTAGACCCTGCTCCAAGAGGGAGGCGGACCTTCCAGCTTTCAGGTCAGAGATATCAGAGCACCAGGAATCAGGAAGCTGTGATATTGTTCTCATTATGGCGATGTGGGGCTGCAAACGGGTGGTGCAGGCCATGAACAGGGCATGGGAAATCCCAGCAGAAGCCAGACCTTGCCCCAGTGGAGTTAGCCCCAGAGCCCACACGACCCAGCTCTGCCTATACCTCTGGTCTCCTATCTCCCACAGCCACCCACCCTGCAGATCGGGCCAAGCTGACATGCTGGAGTGTCTCTTCCAGACTCTGGTCCCCTTGGCTGTCACGTCCAGGCCTCTGAGAGCCTGCATCCCTAAGCTCACATGGCGTCTGCCTCCCCAATAAGGCTTCTTGAGACTCCGGATCATGTGTCTGGCTAGAGTCATTTCAGATGCCCCAAGAATGAGACACTGGCTCAAAACTGTCTTCGGGGTAGAATCTGGCTGTTTGGAGTCTACAGAAATTGACTTGAAACCGGCACAAGTCCGGAGAGATCCTGCCCTGCGCTCTCCAGGGCAGCTGATGTCCTCTCTTGACCAGGACAGGAAGTTCTTGCATTCTTTCATTTCCTCAGATAAAGATCCTGAGGCAGAGAGTGGAACAAGCCAGATGGACCATCGCTGCCCTGAATCCCTCTCTGTGTGGAATCGCCTCAAGTGCTATGAAATCAGAGAGTTAGACGATACCAGCTCGATGCTCAGGATGTGAGTGCAGTAGGCACACATCCCAGGAAAAGCCCGAGGGAAGGGACAACATATTCTAGAAAAAGTGAATCCCATCAACAATTTTCCATTTGGTTCACTTACCCTTTCATAAATGTTACCGGAATGGAGCAATATTACAGGATACAGAAAAGGGGAACTCTAAGAACTGTTCTGGTCAATCACAGGGACCTGTTTACTTGCAATTAATCATACATAACACAAAATGTTCCGGTTGGGATCCCCATCCTTCATTCCACTTTGCTCATTTCCTGTGCCCTGGAGACCTGTGGGGCAGGAAGCTCTAGAGAGCGGGAACTCTGTCCCTTTGGTCCTCACTGTTCCCAGTGTCCTGAAGACACCCAAGGCGTCGTTCATAAAGGAGCAGATGAGTGACTGAAGGTGTGTTGGAACAAAATGACCGGTCACTGGCCCCCAGCAAACCCTGCCTCACCAAGTGCGCCTGAAGGGAGGGAGCAGGAAGGCTTCATTAGTGGCAAATGGTGACGTCACCACTCGCCTGAGCAAAGCAGAAACGGACAGTGTTGGGGTCCAGGTTCTGCGGCCCCTTGACCTCCTGTAAGTTCTGGCTGCTCTCCTGTGGCCTTGAGCAAGTCACTCACCTCACGAGGGTCCAGTTTTCTTGTCTGTGAAGTGGACATAGTCACGTACCACCTCCCAGGACTGCAGGGAGGATGAACGAGGTCACCCTGGCCAGGAGCTGAGGGTGGTGACTGTGCCCGATGCTCCCGCTCAGAGCACAGCCCCTCACCCCCGACAAAGTCCTGGAAATAGGGCAAATGTAATGAGCCCCATTTCACAGCTGAGATCACTGAGGCACATGAAGAGCAAGAAACAGCTTACCACAGGGCTGAGCACAGCCCCGGCTGCTCACACCCTAGGTTTGCTGTTGGCTCTGCAGAAAAAAGTCTAATGAAAACCAGGAGCCTGAGTGGCTCGGTCAGTTGAGCGTCTCTTGATTTTGGCTCTGGTCATGGTCTCAGTTGGCCCGCGGAGGTGTGTGTGCTCAGTGAGAGGCTTGTCAGCGACAGTGAGCACGGTGAACTGACAAGCAAGCAGGGTGGGCGGCCCGGGGGAAGCTGGAAGGAGCTCGCTGCTGGGGCAGAGGCTCAGCCGTGAGCTCAGCACGTGTGAGTTAGGGCCTCGGTTCCTTTGCAGACTCACAGCTGTGCTCGGTGCAGAGAAACCCAGTTGTCCTCGTCCACCGAAGAGAAACGGTCTATGAATGGGCCAGGAGGCCCCCCTCTACCTCGCCCAGGGCTGGCCCCGGCCCTACGCCTTGCCAGGCTTCTTACCTTTGAAACAGGCTGCTGAACTGGAGAATGTGTGCGGAAGCCAGCACGCCCAGCACGTCGTTCATGTTTATCTCCACTTTGCTCAGGTAGAGGTTCTTCAGGGCCGTGGCAAAGGCTGGGGGAGAAGCAGCGAGAGAGAAAGCCGTCATCTTGGGGCTCTGCACCCTGCGTCCCTTACCTGGGGGTGCCCTCCCCACTGGACATTCAAGTGTGCTGGGGCTGGCCGGGCAGAGATGCCCTTAGAGGAAATGTACCTGCTCGGCCCTGAGTGCGGATCCAGCCCGGGCTCCCACCCTCCCCAGAGGAGTTGAAGAAGAAGTCAGGAAAAGCCGGCTCCTGGGGCGCCTGGGTGGCTCAGTGGGTTAAAGCCTCTGCCTTCGGCTCAGGTCATGATCCCAGGGTCCTGGGATCGAGCCCCGCATCGGGCTCTCTGCTCAGCAGGGAGCCTGCTTCCCCTCCTCTCTCTCTGCCTGCCTCTTTGTCTACTTGTGAGCTCTCTCTCTGTCAAATAAATAAATAAAATCTTTAAAAAAAAAAAAAAAGAAACAAAAGAAAAGCCGGCTCCTGCTGAAAGAACGCTGCCCTAATCCCATCCTGGCATCTGTGCCTCAGGGGTCCTCCGCGCCCCCGGGCCCTGTGTGCTGTGCAGGGAGGTGACTGCCCCGAAATGTACAAACACTGTGTGCATGTGCGTGCACTTTGTTCTCTGGAGAGAATGCTTAGCTTACAGCAGACTTTCCTCAGAGTCTTCAAAAAGGCTAAGGACTCCTGGTAAGAGCGAGGCTGATGTCATGTCGGAGAACTGAGCTCCTGTGACCCGGGAGCAGAGGGATGGGGCTTATTCTAAGTCCGTCTACCTGGTCCCAATCAGCACGGCAGCCCAGCCCCGTACTCTCCGAGGACAACCGGCCTGGCCAGGGCTTTCCGGGGCTGGTGTTTCCTGACCTGTGGGTCCGAAGACCGTGACAGCACGCAGCTGCTTTAAGACAGCTGTCTGTCTCTGTTTCCAGGTGGCAGGCTGGGGTGGGAGAGGGTGAGCCCATCGAGGGAGGGGCGTGTCCACAGCTGCCCGGCAAGGGCAGGCCGAGGGCTTCCCTGTCATCGGGTCGGTCTGACCCAACGCCTGTTGCTTTCTTCCTCCTCGGCATCCTCCACGCCTCTCTTCCAGGGATGAGCACCTCTCTCTAGCACCTTCTCTGCTCCGCTCAGCTATCTTCAACAAGGAAGGACTGAACACCCTGTGCCACTTGTTTGTTCTATTGTTTCTAAATCTAGCAGGGCGGGACGCCTGGGTGGCTCAGTGGGTTAAGCCGCTGCCTTCGGCTCAGGTCGTGATCCCAGCGTCCTGGGATCGAGTCCCACATCGAGCTCCTTGCTCAGCGGGGAGCCTGCTTCTCCCTCTGCCTCTGCCTGCCACTCTATCTGCTTGTGCTCACTCTCGCTCTCTCTCTATCTCTCTCTCTGACAAATAAATAAATAAAATCTT
>NW_019154096.1:71820410-71839864 GCF_002288905.1 Enhydra lutris kenyoni | reverse complement strand
GCCTTCGGCTCAGGTCGTGATCCCAGCGTCCTGGGATCGAGTCCCACATCGAGCTCCTTGCTCAGCGGGGAGCCTGCTTCTCCCTCTGCCTCTGCCTGCCACTCTATCTGCTTGTGCTCACTCTCGCTCTCTCTCTCTCTCTCTGACAAATAAATAAATAAAATCTTTAAAAAAAAATAAAATCAATTAAATCTAGCAGGGCTGCAGCCTCCCTGGCATTTCAGCTCAAGAAGACAGGTGTAACTTACCAACTTTAGTGACCAGGGGGTCATTGATCTTCAAGGAAATGATCATCTTCTTTATGGGGGGTCTTTCCTTGACATTCCCACGCAAGTGGGCTGGTAAAGGAAACAGAATGGGGACGTCAGGACCCGACAGTTGCGGTGAATTGTGTAGGATACAGCGTGAGGTCCCCTGGCCCTTTGCACAACCTTGATCTTGGCATTCCCCACACCACATGTTGTTTCTGCTTGCTTGTTTAGGGGATGCTTTTTTGAAATGATTCTTTATTTAGAAACAGCTGAAGACTCCCAAGGAGTGGCAAAGCCAGTTTGGAGCTCTCGTGCCCCCTTGGCCGCCTTCGCTGCTCATCTTACTGAGCCACCGCGGCGACCAGGGCTGGGAAACGGATGCTGTCAGTGCAGGAGATATTTTTTACTGCCCCTGCCCCTCTCCCTCTCTCTCTCCCCTCTCTTCCCTCTCTCTCTTCAGGCCATGAGCAGTTGGAGGGCAAGAGCTGGGCCTTGTTACCTCTGTGCCCCTGGCCCTCAGCCCAGACCTGGCAGGAGATGGGACGACAGAGACCACCTGCTAAAGGGTGAGCATGGGACAGACCTAACCGCCTAGTAGCTGTCAGAACTTTGCCCCACAGACGTCCAAGGACCCCCGTCATTAAGGGCTCCCAGGAGGCAGGGAAGGGGCTGCCTGGTTCACCACCCACCTCCCCCAACCACTCACACTTATTCTAAAATGTGAGTTACAACACCCACGGCTCTCATGTCTCCAGGGACATCCCAAGCCTTTGGCACAAAGCCAAAGGCCTCTAATGGACCCAAGACCATTAGTCTCTGGCTCACTGGACCCCAAAACTGCCTTCTTGTTGTTCCATAGAAGAGCCACAGGGCTCCATCCCTCCCCCATCAGAGACCCACCTGACTCCATATGGAAGGTAGCACCCCACCCCTTCCTCCCCCCTAAGTGGCTATACTTTCCCTCCCAGACCCACCGTTACCTTCTGCCACGTCATGTCTTTGTTAGGCGGGCACACTGGATGGCTTCCTCGCCACTCCCTCCCCAGGCCCCAACACAGTCTTGCACACTCTGGTCCTCAGTAAACGTCACCCAAATTACCCGAATGAGGGGACTCTATCAGAACCCCAAGCCTCCCGAGCTCAAGGTTCTGGGTAATGAAAAATGACACGAAGCAGGATCCAAGAAAGGATGTCACACGGCGAACCACAAAGACCACAGAGCAAAGGGGGAGAACAAACATCCATTCCGTCGGGAAAGCAGGGCTGTTGAGTCTCCCCTCACCGTGCTCACGGCACCTGGCTCTGTCCACGCTGCCATTCAGCAAATATTTACTGAGCATCTGCTGAATGTCAGGCCCTGTTCTCCGCTCTGACTCCTTGTCCTCCAGGATTTCAGGACCACCTCCCGCCCGCAAGGGGCACTCTGTCGCTCACCCGCCCTGGGGCACAGACAAGGCCGTCCAGAGGTGGCAGCTGGTATCATGCTGCTCCTCACGCTTTGTCATTGTTTTGGGTTGCCTTGTCCATCCCCCAGCCCCCGACACCGAGTTCCTAGCACAACGCCTAGGCTAAGTTAAGCGCTCACCATTTGTTGAGGGAAGAAAGGAAAAATATCTGCTAGGTCAGAGTCAGTGGAAGTCAGAATTTCAGCACAGCCTGTTTTACCAAAAACCTCAAAATCGAACAGGAAAGTAATAATTCAGTCATGTGCTTCGGAAGTACTCTGAAACCAAGTGGTTCCTTTTTAGTAAAAGAGTACCATTTCCTTTTGGGGGTTCCTCCTAGAGAATAAAGGGGCCCTGGGGGGCGCCTGGGGGGCTCAGTGAGTTAAGCCTCTGCCTTCGGCTCAGGTCATGATCCCAGGTCCTGGGATCGAGCCCCACATCAGGCTCTCTGCTCAGCGGGGAGCCTGCTTCCCCTCTCTCTGCCTGCCTCTCTGCCTACTTGTGATCTCTGTCGGTCAAATAAATAAAATTTAAAAAAGAAAAAAAAAGAATAAAGGGGTCCCGTCAAAGCACAGCTCATCCCGGGCTCTCGGTGGCAGGAACACGACCAGCTGGGACAGCCGTGTGTGGCCGGGGCAGGGAGGCTGGCACGGGGCTGCCTCTGCACGGTGTCCACCGCTCCAAGATGGCAGTGCACAAGGCAGTAGCTGTGAGACCATCTAAACTGTCACCGTGAGGCACGTCCTGCTTTCGCAGGAGCACAAAGCCTGGTGGCCGTGTCCACTGAACAACACGGGCACACAGTTCCCAGGACAAGGCGCAGACCCTGAGCGTTCTGACAGTGTGGGCAGCAGGGGTCCTCATCTCTGCACCTATGCGGTTGCCCCCCAGGCAGGCCCAGCCTCCAGCAGGGGGCTTGGAGCCGACTGGCTGTGTTAGCAGGGCCCAGTCTTTTCAGTGAGACCCTTCTAGAATGACAAAGACCAAATCATTAACAGTAACTCCATCTTCTCTTTCCAAATTCTCTTGCTTTTCAATGCATTCATGTCTGGATCTCCATGGCCTTTCCTTGGGGGCCTGGAGAGTGTTCTGACCTGGGCACAGGGATGAGCCTGGTCCCACCCTCAAAGACACTGGGACAAACGCTTAGAAAGAGCAAAGGAGATTGTCCAGTGAGTGTGAAGGTTGTCCCAGTGCTGGGGGAAAGCCGCAGCCTGCTCTCACTCCCAGCTCAGCAGGGAAGGGCTGAGTCAGAAGCCTTGTGGCCGGACTGATTCCGGCTGGCAGCCGGGCCCTCTCTCCAGGCTCAGGGTGGGGCAGCAGCTGGGGGGCTGGCCAGCCTGTCTGGCTCTGGAATAACAGAGCTTTGCTGCCACATCCTGGAAATGTAGCCTTATCCTGACTGGCCCGCTGGTTGGCTTTGGAAACCTTGAACTTTCCATAGTACCTGTTTAGAGCCGTCCTGAAATGATGCCCATCTGTTACCCAAAGAAGGCTGTGTGTCCGGAGAAGAACTTAGGGGACAAAGAGGGGAGCCTGGGGGTTACTAGAGTTGAAAAAGGAGAAAACGAAAGAAAGAAGTGGCCCAAATACTTTACGTAATGACGCAAAGGTAAGAAAAGAGAAACCAAAGGAAACATAACCTTGACATTCACATGAAACCTCTAACCAGCATCCTGGGCCAGATGTCAGAACTATGCCCTCCTTCCGGAGAGCCATTCAGAAGACTCAACACAACTGTTTGCTCCTCTCGAAGAAGTAGGTAGAGTCTCCATCTCCGCTGGCTAGGCAGGATTGGGTTGTTATGAGAAAAATAAATGACATCTCCTGAGCACCTAATACGAGCCAGGCATTGTTCTAGAACCTCTCAGCTCTACCGTCTCCAGGCGTCAATGCAGCATAGTGAGAACGATCATTCCCATGTTATAGCTGCAGACCAAGGTTAAATCTGTGATGAGGTCACACCATGGGCTTTGCTCGTATCTGCCAGAGTGACCTTGGTCCCCAAAGAGATGACCAAACGCCAAGCTGGGGACCCTCAAACCAGAGGGCATTTGGAGCTCTATGGAGGGCACCTCTAAGAAAATACCTCGCAGAAGCCTCTCCAGTTCCTTTGTGGGGCTTGTGGTGCCCTGGGCCAGTGCCATCAGGAAGAGCTTGGCCAAGGTCTCAGACTGGAAAAGCTGGGGCTGGTGGAGTTCCCATTTGGAGCCCAGACATGTGAGAATCACGTCTACGGAGAGAACGCGGTGATGAGTTAGCGGTTTCATGGTGCCCCTTCCAAGAGACCTGTCAACTCCCACCCGCCATCTCGTCGCAGTCACAGAGCAGATGGGCAGGTGGCTTTGCTGGGCTGCTCCAGGAACAAAGCAATGAAGACCGCATGGGCCTCAGGTCACTCACTGGCCCCCAGCAGATCCAGTGAGCGGCCTCACAAGGTAACATAGATGGAGAAAAGTATCCAAGAGCAGCTGATGCATACAGCATAGCTGTAGGACTTCGGAGGCACATGGGCTGCCCTCCGGCTGGGGAACTGGAACGGCTTCACGAGGAAGGGACACTGGCTGGGACACGTTTGGGGACCTCACCATGCCCTCCCGTTATAGTGTTTCTCACCCTTGGCACTCTGTATTTGGGGCCACGTACTTCTTTGTCAGGGGTGGTTCTGTGCCTTGTAGGTTACTTAGCCACATCCCTGGCCTCTACCCACAGGATGCTAGGAACACCCTCCCCACTAAGTCGTGACGATCCCGAATGTCTCTAGGCATCGCCAAATCTCCCCTGGGAAGGGATCTCGCTACCCAGTCCCCTGTTGAAGCTACTGGCCACTGGTGCTTAATTATCAGCCACCTGAAAAGTGACAGTCAAGTGCAGCTCCAAGGCCCATCCCCAGGAGGCAGAGACCTTGTGAGCCTCACTTTTCTCGAGGGAATGGGGAGCCCCAGAAAACCCAGCTCACAGGTGTGAAACAGGATTACAGAGTAAAGGAACCTTTTTGCAAACTGGAAGGGGCTTTATGCACAGGGCTTTATCTCGTCCTTGGATAGCGTAGGTGATTAAAGAGAGAGCCTTTGACAGGAGGCCAGATGGAGGATCCAAGGATAGATGGTCAGGTGAGGCGGGAGGGGCCGTGGGCAGGATACCTCTGCAGGCTGAACTCTTGTCAGCGCAGAGCTGGGGGAAGAGGGTGGTGCTCACCCATCCCCCCCCAAACCCTTAACCTCAGTGTTGGATAAGACTTTGAGAGCCCCATCGACTTGTTAATGGCCTTGCCATTACTTTGCCTGAGTGAGCTCAGGCATCTCCTGTCATTAACACTGTGATTCACTAACCCTATGATACTGTTTCAGGCTGGGTTCAGAATGCGGGCTTGCATCTCAAATCTCGGGTCACCTCTGGTCATGCTGGGCTAGAAAGTATCCCACCCGTTAGGGTGCTTTTAGGCAGGAGCAGCATGGAGAAAGCGTGTCTCCTCCCCGGACACCCACAGCTGCCTTTACAGGGGCACATGCATGGGAGACGTCACTCCCAATCCCAGAAGTCTTTTCCCTAAGCCAGGAGATGTTCTCAGACTACTTCTCAGGGCCTCCAGTCAACCAGAACCCACAGGCAAGGAAATCAATTAGCCTCCTCTGGAGAAGAAGGCTGGCTCTGACCTCAGGCAGCTTATCTTTAAAAAAAAAAAACTCCTTTAAGGGGCGCCTGGGTGGCTCAGTCAGTTGAGCGGCTGACTCTTGATTTTGGCTCAGGTCATAATCTCAGGGTCAAAAGATCAAGTTCCACATCCTCTGCCCTCAGCAGGGAGTTTGAGGATTCTCTCCTCCTACCCCTTTACTCTCCCTCTCTAGAATAAATAAACAAATCTTAAACAACAACAACAACAACAACAACAAAACCTCTTTACGGAGCAGAACTGTCCAGGCCTGGTGAGGTTCAGTGAGCCTTTGCCTAGCAGAACAGACCTAGCCTGGTTCCTCATTCTCAATCAGGAAAGTCCTCTTGGGCAAGTGCGGAGGTGATGTCCAGCTCATGACTGGTTAGAGCGAAAAGGGATAGAGAAGAGCTGCCCATACTTGATGGGGCTTCTGTTTAGTCTTCATTCCAAATGCTATTTATTTACATCAGCATGTTTGCCTTCCCTGGGGCCATTAGCATATGAAAATGTGTTTGCCAAGCCTGGTTCCATTCATCATCCCATGGTGTGTCTGACAAATATTTACAGTGCCTGTTTGTAGTTACACGGTGTGCAGTGGACAGAAACTGGGACTTACAGACCAGTGACCTGGCCTAGCGTCTGGTTTCCTTCTCTCGAAACCACAGCTGGCCCTGGGTGCAGTGGCATTTGATCGAATCCACCGGTGACAAGCACTCACCTGCCTCCCCACTTGGGATAGTCTTGTTCTTCAAGTTCCCCGAGAAAATTTTCTGAATTTGTGAAATGCATAACCTCGAGGGAAAATAGAAACAGAAAATTCAGGAGTTAACACTGACCTTCTTCGCCAACTGCCACACACATCATTCCAGTGGAAGTGTCCCTATGGCATCCATTCATCTAGCTTAGGTCTAGTCTTAGGTCACCATTTGTCTGCTGGTTTGATTATCTGTAAGCTTTGTGGCTGGCTCGAACACCCATTCCCATTTTCAGTTTGCCGATAGGCTTTCCCGAGAAGGTAGTCGGAATTATATCCAGTTGCCTAAATGACTCCACTCTCGGTGAGTGTCTAAAACAATGTCTAGCATAGAGTAAATATTTCATAAACACCTGCTAGAGAAAGCAAGAGAGGGTTCTGGGCACTTCTGGGAAGTGACTCACCGACACTTCTGTTTAGGGGACATGCACGCCGCAGTCTCGAAGTGTCCAGAAACTAAACTCAGATTTTATGCCAAACCACCCTGCTCTTTCTCCAGCAAATGCTCTTTCACCAGTCTCCAGTTGCCCAGGCCAGCAGGCTGACGGTTGTTACATCGGATCACTCGCCTAGATCTGACAAATAGCAGATGTCCCTGCCCTCTTCCTGCTGTAAGCCACATCCAAGCCATTATTATCTCCCTGAAATCGTGGCCAGTCTCCCGTCTCCAGGAAGCTCCCCTCGGATACACAGTTGATGCCGCAGCTTGAGAACCATGTGCAACGCACATCTGCTCTCACCTCTCTCCTGCTGAGAATCCTTCCGTGTCTTCCTGGGGCTCTTGGGGGAAGCTCACACTCCTCAGCGTGGCTCGACCCTCTACGATCCCTGCTCCAGCCCTTCTCAACAGACTGAAGCCACTATCTCTCACTGTCATTCTCTTGGACCCACAGCACCCACTGCCCTGAGTGCTGTCCTCCTGACCTCGTCACTTGATGAGCTCCTACTCACCCTCCTAGATGAGCTCAGCTGTGGCTTTCTCTGGGGAGACCAAGCGAGTGGTCCTTCCACTGACCGCCCTGGAACTCCCCCATCAGAGCTCCTTCTATTGTGTCTTGTGGTCACCTGTTTGCTCATGTGTCCTCCACTCAAGGCTCTGCATTCCACAAAGACAGATCTGGCATTTATTCGTTGCTGGAACCCCAGCATGGGCACTATGCAAGTGCTCAGTAAGTATCTATTCAATGATTGAACGATGACAAAGGTAAGATACCTTCTCATGAACACTGCCTTCGCCCCGTCGAGCAAGGACATGAAACACAGTTTGAGTCACATAGTCCCAGCTTGAAGACAGTCCATCCCAAGAAAGCCAGCTGGCCAAAGGACACTGGATGACCACATCTGGTCTGTGTCACTTTTACCATGCTGTTTTCCAAGGGTTCCAAGAACCCTCGTGGCCAGGGTACATAGAGGGGGGCCTGGGTGGGGGAAACCACGTCCAGAATAACATTGACCACAATCTGCCCTTTCCAAGTGGAGAGGGTAGCTACTAGTGACTCAGCCCCAGAAAGGCAGTGAGAGCTTGAGGTATTTATTCAACAGGAGTAGTGGACCTGACCCAAGCTAGCCTCAATCCTTCTGGTGGCTTGGGTCACACGTCTAGTAAGAGTTGGTCAAGGTCAGGGGTTCAGACTGTGATCTCAAAATGGAGCAATGGACTTTGGAAACTATGGGCAATGCCCATGAGCTCAACTACCCTCACAAACATCAGTGTCACCGGCTGAGCCAGACAACAGAAGTAACCTCATTGCCTTCTCCTGGTGTCATGGGTCCTCGCCAAGATATACCATCTATCATGTGGGCTCTGCAGATTCCAAGGACTAGGTTTATTTTAGGACCATTGGAAAAGCTAATGGACTAAATGGCATCTGAGAGCTGTCCTCTTCATTCTTTGGGACTAGACAGCCTGGGATAAAGTAGCACATGGGAAAACTGGGAGCATGCTATTAGGTTGGGGACTTGGTCTCCCCAGTCATGACCCATGATGGAGAAACAAGAGGGGGAGGGAGAAATTCTCTATGTGTCTCATGGATGGAAGGACTTCCTGCAGCAAACTGTCCAAAGGGCTTTTGGCTTAATACTGGCAAGTCCAATTTGATGTCCTGTCCTTGACTTTGAGTTTGGCCATGTGGCTTGCCTTGATCTTAGCAGATGTGATGTGGCTGGAAGTTTGGAAAGCACTTGCGCCCCTGGGCTTGCCTTTGTCCTCTGCCATTATCGGCATGAGAGCACGCCCAGCGAGTCGACCATCTCAGGAGGAGGACGAGAAGAGCCTGGGTGAGCTGACCACCAGACCCATGAGCGATCAGCCTTCCCAGAGTACGTCCTTGCCCCAGCCGGCCTCTGGACCCACGGCTTCCTAGCATCACCAAGGAGAGAGGCACACTGTGCCACCTGTGTGTGTAGGCCAGGTGCCTTGCTTTGGGGGAAGGTGGTAAAAGGCAGAGTGAAAAATGGGGCTGTTGGCTGACAAGAGCACAGGGCCGGCACACCCCAAAATGAAATCACCAGGACCATTAACTAAAACTTGCTCAGGCGAATAAAATCTCCATTTACACATCATCTAATTTTCGCTAGACACGGCACTAAGCATTTGCAAGGTACCGACTGCTTTAATCCTCAAGATAATGCTTCCAGAAAGATGCTCTTATCGCCATTTCACAGGTGAGGAAACTGAGGCTCAGAGAGGTTACTCCACTGGCTAAAGGTTACAGAGTTAGTAAATGGAGGAGAAGGAACTCTAACCCGTCTGACACGTTACTTTTTTTTTTTTTTTTTAAAGATTTTATTTATTTATTTGACAGACAGAGATCACAAGTAGGCAGAGAGGCAGGCAGAGAGACAGAGGGGGAAGCAGGCTCCCCGCTGAGCAGAGAGCCAGATGCGGGGCTCGATCTCAGGACCCTGAGATCATGACCTGAGCCGAAGGCAGAGGCTTCAACCCACTGAGCCACCCAGGCGCCCCTGACACGTTACTTTTAATAGTCCTGATACCCAGCACAACTGCCACCACCCTCTGGCTTCTGTGCCTCGCCTCTCAGGCCACCCCCAACCCCCCAGCTTAGCTCAGCAATTGCACAGACCGAGTCCCGGAGACGTCTGCTCCTCCTGCCCAGCCACACTCATCAGCTTTCCAGATCAGTTTGCTTACCCTCCTGCCAATGAGGAACACCATGCATTTTAACCCTAAGACTTCTTCAAGGCCCTAACCAGACAAAAAATAAAATAAATATACAATAGAAAATAAATTCAAGATAGTTTAAGGCTAATGCCCCAAATGGCAACTTACAGCACTCACCTTTTCTAATCTGGGGTCATCCGAGAATTAAGGCACCAACCACAGATGGATTTAATTTACCCAAGTGTGTGGAGGAGAGTCGCCGGGGAGGGGGGTGGGGATTGGAGCAGGGCTGGCCTGGGGCTACCGGCTCAGCCAACAGGGAGCGAGCAGTTCCTCTGTGCCCCGTGCTTTCTGGGGTACAGGCCGTGTGCTCACGAGCCGGGTATGACCAGCCCAGGGGGGAAACGGCACCAAGTAAAGTTCAAAGCACCAGGGAAGTGACTTCTTCCTTCTGCAGTGGGGTCCGGCTCCATGTCCCAGGAGAGACCAGAAAGCACTTGTCACAGGGAGGAGGAATGCTAAGCCTGCGGTTAGAATGCCTTGGGAAGGAGGGAGGAGCCAGCTTGTCACACATGGGGTGTCACAGACATCTCAGACATCCTCAGGGGAAGTGGTGACCCTGAAGCCTGGTACCAACAGCAGCCCAGATGAGCCCATCTGCCCAGGTAGAGCGGCCCAACCACAGGGTCCTTCCCAGAAATGCTTGTCTGTCCCGTGCCCCCACCGGGGCAGTCCCGGCTGCCATGGCCTTTGATCACCCTACCTGTCTGGGTTCTTCAAAACTTCTTCAAAGTCCACGTTCAAAGCCTTGCACATCTGGGAAAGTCCTAGCAGGTCCCCGAAGAAAGCCTCTCTGGGAAAACGCCACCGATTGGTCGAGCCAACCATCCGGCGTTCCAGCCGAGCTTTGTGCTGCTTGGGAGGCAAAGGAAGGCAGAAAGTCCTTTCTGAACCTCTCCCAAAGGCCAGGTTTTCCAACGTGTACATCAGGAAGAAAATCAAGACACATTTGAAAACACTGGCTGATTTTCAGACATGGCCAGGGGTTCTCAGGAGCCATCCTCTCAAGGCCAATATTGTACTCAGTAGACAGAGGGGTTCAAGGAACATAGTAATTAGGATCTAGAACAGAAGGTTCCAGAGACAACAGGTCAGGAGGCAAGATTGTGTCTTTGCGGGCGGTGCTCAGGAGCCCACAGGGTTGGCGGGGACAGGATGATATTTCAAGAGACTCTTCCTTACGTGTTTATCCTCACTGGGGATTCGGAGAGACACCAAACTGAGAGATCCTAGGTGGGGACTGTTTTTCTCTCTTCTTGTCGTAAAAGACACAAAACGTAACATTCACCGTTTTATCCATTTCATCGCATACCACGGAGTGGCATCTGGTACATTTACAAGTTGCACAGCGATCACCACCATCCAGTTGGGGGCATTTGCGTTCCCCCAAAAGGAAACCTTATACCCATCAGGCCCTCACTCCTAACCCCTTCCCCCAGCTCCTGGCAACCAGCCGTCGCTTCCCGCTTCTATGCATTCGCTCTGCTGGACATTTATATAAATGGAATCAGACATGGGGGCTTTTAGCCTTGGCTCCTTTCCCTTGGTACCATGTTTTCCATGTTCGTCCCTGTGGGAGCAGGTATCAGAACCTCATTCCCTGTAAGGGCTGAATAATATTCCAGGGTGTGGAGAGACCACATTTTGTCTGTCCATCCATCATCTCATGGACAACTGTGTCCTTTCCACCTCTTGGTGATTGTGAGAAATCCTGCTGTGAACGTTTGTGTACAAGTTGTTTGAACACTCGTTTTCAATTCTTTGGGGTCTATACCCAGGAGTGGACAGCTGGGCCACTGGGCAGGGACTTTGACTTATATGTTTCCTTGAGGTCCTCAGGCTCAGCAGCCTCCTTAAGGGAACAGTAGAAGGTTCAGCGTGGCTGGGAGCCTCAGACTTGGTGGCTCGAGGAAAGCTAGCTGGGGAAGGTGTACCAGGAGGGACCCAGAGATATGGGTGTGGTTGTCCCTAAGCCAAGCCAGTCCCTGGCAGGGTGATAGGGAGACCAGGGGCCAGGGAATGGAGAATTTAAGGTCAAATCTTGTTATCGCCACTAAAGGGTTGTATGGCCTTGGGCAAGTCATTTAACCTTTTGAGGCTTTCGGTCCTCATCTGATGATGGCCCTGGCCATGATGTTAAAATGACAAGAGGAAGTCTGGGAACTAGGTTTCAGTATCTGGAATATGACGGGCGATCGAACAGTGTGGAATGTGAATCTGATGCAGTCCTGTGGGTGTTGGGCTCTGACAGGAGGGTCAGCCAATAGAGCTGGGAGTCAGGAGTTGTACACAACCCGTCCCCTCGTGTACACGCGGTGACAGAGCTATAAGCAGATGCTTCCAAGGCTCGCATGAGCCCACGCTACTCACCGGATGCAGCATTTTCATGAACGGTCGTGGTGAGGACACCCAGGGGAGGGCAGAAGAAACACCTGGAAGACAAAAGAGGTAAGGTTGACATTTTCAAAAACTCTCCAGAGGGGCTCTTCAAACAGGGGATTGGCCTGAAGAGCCTGTATTTTGCCACAAAACAAGTAATAGGAGCAAACTTCCAGGGTGGGTTATTTGTCAAATCGAGAGACTCTCTGACTTTTTTTTTTTTTTTTAAAGATTTATTTGACAGAGAGAGAGAGAGATCACAGGTAGGCAGAGAGGCAGGCACAGAGAGAGGGGGAAGCAGGCTCCCCACCGAGCAGAGAGCCCGATGTGGGGCTCGATCCCAGGACCCTGAGATCGTGACCTGAGCTGAAGGCAGAGGCTTAACCCACTGAACCACCCAGGCGCCCCGACTCTCTGACTTTTTAAAGCCCACCGGGAGACTGACCGTTCTCTGCTCTTGCGCCGGAAATGTGGCTCGGGAAAAGCCAAATGGGAGATGAGCCACCACGCTTCGCCCCTTTGCCAGGGGGTGGGAACTGAGGTCTCTAAGTGGGCTGCTCAGATCATCTGCTACTCTCGCGGGTCCCTCGGCTTCCAGGCCCCCTACCCCCAGCCTGGAGCCCCCGCAGCCCCTCCCTGCCTAGTCCAGGAAGCACAGGGCCCTGGGGATGCCCTGGGATGGCCTCCGTCTCTAACAGGGATGAACAGCCCCGGCCATACTCACGGCTCCAAAGCCCCCTCGCACCCCCTGGGGGTGTGGGGGTGGGTGTTCACAAGAGAAGCGGGTCGAACAGAGGCAGTCCCGTGGCCTTGGTCTCGGAGTGACAGGATCACTGCGGGCCGCTCGCCTTCTCTCTCTGAATCCTGGGAGCGCTCATGACATGCGGGGCTCGCCCTGTTCTTCTTAGAGGCCAAGGTGCTTTGGCAGGAGAGTTTGCCCTTGGTTTCCTGATTGTGGGCACCATGGCAACCGCAGGAAAGGTTCTGAGCACTTCCTGTTCCAGGCCCGTCTCAGCAGGGCTGGGGGCTGCGGGCAGGGTGGCGTCTCGCAGGCCACGCCTGCCCTCTTGCCCCAACGGTGCCGTGTTTCCTCCCAGCACCTGAGGTTACCTGGAGCATCTGCCCGAAGGGCCTCAGGGAGTGTCCAGCCCCAAGTCCGCAGGCCTCCTCTGTCACGTGAGAGGATGGTTCCGGAAGGTTCTCAGATCCGTGCCAGGTTGGGCATTCTGGGGTGCTTTATTTCTGGCTTGGGCATTCAGAAATGTTTGGACAAAAATATTTAAATAAGAATTAGAGAGTTTTACATTATTAAAACTATGCCTGATGATTTATTTTGTGGAGAGATGATTTTTAGTCCACTCTCTCCAGGAACGAAGATCTGCCTAAAAGTCAAGAGTTTTCATGCCGGGGGCCAGGGTGGAAATTTCCAGGGGCTCAGTAACCTGGTCTGCAAAGCCCAGGCCCCAGACTAACTCGGAGGTGGAGAGGTGGAGACACATCCACCATGCCTGGAAATCTTGGTCCATCAAAGTCTCAGACCCCCAGCCCCGGGCTCCCCGAAATCCCAGCCACAGCAAGAACCACCAGGAGTCAGTGCAGCTCGTGCGACCTGGGACTGGCTTCCCCCAGGCTCCTCATGTGCAGCCTTTCCCGAGTCGTATAAACTATGAAGGGAAACAGGAAGGTAAGTGCTTTGCCTACTTGCAACTGAGTCCCAGAAACCATAACACCCTCCACAGACAGGAGGCTTCTCTAAATGTCCCTCACTCCTCACCCTCCAATCTGTGCTTCTACCTTTCTTGACACCCACACTCTGCTGGGAGGAGTTTCTGTGGGGTGCTCTATGGTGGCCTGCCCATCCCGGCTTCCCCACGGGACCCAACAACCAACCTCAGCCCTTAGGAAACGCTCAACAGACGTCTCTTGACTTGGATCGTTGGATGTACCCGTCCCTACCCACCTCGCTGCCTTTGCACATAGATGACCACGGTGTGTGTGTGTGTGTGTGTGTGTGTGTGTGTGTGTGTGCATACTCACGTGTTCATGTATGCATGTGTCTGTTTCTTGTGGGTCACAATCCCATCTCAACAGGTGGACAGATTCCTGCTTTGCTGCTCCCTTCCCTCCACTCCGAACTTTTCTCAGCTACCTGTCCCTGGAACGTAGGCCCCCATGGAAGGTTTCAGGGAAAGAATTTGAAATACCTTGTCATGGACCATGTTGTCCATCGCAGGCAAGCCCAGGAACACACTCCCGGCACCACCGCTGGGGCTCCGCTGAGAGCTGGGCCTTGCGCGCCCTCTAGTGGCCACTCGAGGGAAGCATCCAAGGATGCCATGCTCCCCATTCCTAAGCAGGACCTTGGCCTTGGCTGTGTCTATCTCTCCCTATAGGGTCTGACCTCAGGGATTCCAGGCCTTCAGCTCATCCCCAAAGCCCTCTGCACATACATCCCTCATAGAGCTCCGGGGAGCTGAGCTATTAGGCAAAGGCAAAGCCAACTAAAACAAATAAATGGAAATGACTCCCAGCAGGTTTCCCTAAAGGCCTTTTCCAAGTGGTACCCAGTGTTCCAGAATATAGGCCCCAGAATATATGGGCCCAGACAAGCCAGACATCCCAAGAGCAAAGAATTTCAGACACCAAACTACACTGAGCACAGCTCTCAGCTAGAACCACCTTGTACCAAAATCTCCCATGCCAGTTACAAGGGGATTCTGGTGGGATATCCATCTTCTTGGACATTCCAGGGACTAGCTGCTTCCTAGTTTACGAGAGCCCATTTCAGCCCACTTCATCCAGTCACCCATATGGGGAGAGAGTGGAATAGAGAGTCAAGAGCCCCTAATTCCGACCCTGGTTCTGGCACTGACTAGCTATGTGTGACCTTGGACATGACCTTCACCTCCCTGAGTGGAAAGTTGACCCAGAGGCTTGGGATCCTGGCGGGTTGGAAGGTGTTACCCTCAGAACCTGAGTGCTGGCTCTAAGGACCCTCATTTTAAAAGACTCAGAGCCCAGGACACTGTGTGTATGCAGCGGGAGGCTCCTATGAGTCCCCAAATCTGGACTGCCTGGCTCCCCAGGGGAGAGGGGGCATCTGTGCACCAGGGTCTAGGCTGCTGCTGAGAGGGGGCACCTGTGCACCAGGGTCTAGGCTGCGGGGGAGGGGGTGGGATGGGGAGCCTGTAGTTGAAGCCTCTGGCTGAGGCAGTGCACGAGCTTGAAGACCGGCAGGGGCTTCCACCAAGAAGCAGAGGGTGGGTCCTGCCCTTGAACTGTGTCCTATATGGCCAGGAGTGGGGTAGTCTCAGTGCCAAGTGAGGAGCCCTGGATTGGCTACGACCCTGGCCACTGACTTGCTATGTGAGCTAGGGGCAGCCTTCTCTCTGGCTCTGGGCTTCACTTGCTCATCTGTACAACAGAGCTCACACGGAACAATTCCTCAGCTCTGTCCCTGCTCATCCCATTATCCCCAGGCTCCCAGGTTGGTACAACCAGGACTGGGGGAGGGGTGGGGTGATGACAAAGCGTACTGGCCTAGGGCTGGTCCCATCCACACCTTTAAACAGAGCTTGAGGGTCAAGTTTGTGGTGGGGGTTGGGGGATGAAAAGAGAGCTCAGCAGAGGATGAGAACCACCTGTGCACCGTTCCAGCCCCTGGGACGTTATTCACTTGCAATTGCTTTAAATTTATCTTATTGATGAAGTAACATTTGGGCATGCTGGTTTATTTCTAACACACATTCCATTCACTACATAACTATTTTTAAAAGTCCTTTGTGAGCTGCCCTGGAAAATCATCTTTCTGGATATGCACTTCACTTGTGGACATTGGTCTCTGCCCTTAGGAGGCTCGCAGGGTCAGGGGGATGGACAAGTCAAAGGTCAAGCTCAGTCGGCTCCAGGAATTCACAGGAAGGCAGCCGTCTGCCGTAAGCATGTCGGTGTATTCTGCTGCTTGACGTCTTGACGTCTTGCTGACCTGGGGGGACTGTCTGACCTGCTCGGGGTTAGCCAGTTCCTAGAGCCAGTAAAGCAGCTGCCTATTAGCGAGTTCCCACTTGCAAACCAGCCAACCCAGAGCCCATATCCCCATCACCTCTTTTATTGGCTTTCACATTCAGGGCTGCTGTCCCCCGACCCTGGTCACCCCAGGGCCAGAGAGCCCCTCCAGCCCAGAGCCTACTGAGATGATGTCAACTAGCCAACCCTAAGCTGATCGACTCCCCTCACCTCTTCCTTCCCTCGGGAACCACAATGGAGTCTCTTATCCACATCTTCCCCTTCTCCTCTGTCTCAGGACCAACACTGGTGCTTCCCTACGTGATCCTGCCTGGCACGGCATACCCTCTTCTCCGGGGAACTGTGAGTCACCAGCTGTCCTCAATGACACTTGTCTCCTGGTCTGTGGGCCTCATCATGCCTGAGTAATAATAAAACCCACATTTAAAAACACTGACCCAGGCCTGGGGGTTCAAGGAGGGTTCCTTGGAGGAAGTGGCATCAACAATGAGCCTTCAGGGAGTGGGCTGGGGAGACCAGATGATGGGGCAGGGGCGGGTGTCCCCGGTAGAGGGGTCAGGATCTACTAAAGAAATGACCATGTGCCTCATTGCACCGTAAGGAATGGGGATGGGGGAAGGAGCTTTGTCTAGCCCCACCTCGCTGATCTCCACGTTGTGTTCCCCACTCCTAATAAACCCAAAAGATGTGAATTGTCTGTATTCTGCCCTTGATGCTCCAGCCGAGGGGACGCAGGATCCCGGCCATGTGCAGCAGCCTGGGGAGGGGCCACAAGCCCGCTGAGGGAAACATGAAGACCAGGCAGAGCGGAGCCCCTCACTCACACCCGCCTAACACTGAGCCCCCCGGGGAGCCCCACGGCCATTCCCAGCTACTGGACCAACAGCAAGGTTTCGTCACCCATAAACACAGGAGCAGAGCCAGCCTGGGCTCAGGGCAGGGCTGCCGACCAGTCTAAGAATGGAATGGCTGTGAGGACCCCTGTGGGCACGGGGGCCTCACTTCCTTCCCTGTGCCTTCTCTGCCCACCGCTGTCTGATGGGCCTCCTTACGCAGGAAGCTGCCGGCCGGAGGGAGGCTAAGGACCTTGCAGGCACGGAAGAGCCGAGGGCCCGTCCCGGCTGCCCCATCTCCCGGCCATGTGGCTCCATCAAATCCCCAGGTTTTTAACCTCCCGGAGCCTCTGCTTCCTCCTTGTAAAACAGAGGTAACAACAAGCCCTTATTCACCAGATTGTTTCAAGGTCAGAGAGCGCAAACCCCAGGGAAGCCCCAGCGTCTCGAATGTAAGAGCCTTTTCCTCCTGCCGACCCTTCCCTGCCCTGCCCGTGCGCACACCTGCACCCTGCCCTTGCCGGAACACCCACCCCGCCCTGTTCCATTTTTCAAGTGGAATGTCCTGGAAAGCGGAGAGGCTTGGCTAGAAAACCTGAGCATCCTACCAGGGCCGACATTAAGGGAGAGAAGCACCGTCAGGGACCCTGAGCCCCCACTCGGGCCGGTCACCTTGTCACCTGTCCCACGCACAGCACGGATCACTTCTCTCCGTGCCTGGAGGGGTGGGGGGCGGGGTGCTCCTGGTGTGGCCTTGGGTCAGACCTCACACCTCACACCTACGGGGCTGACCCCCAAACTTGAAAGGAAAACAGCCTTCCTCCGCCGAGTGCCCCCATCCCAGTCACAGTGACCACCTCCCTCCTCTCCATCTCCTTCCCCACCCACTCTGTCTTCATGAGTAAACTTAGTATCTCAGTCACGTCCTCTGTAACTTGAGAGCCCTAAGGAAATGCTGAGCCAGAAAAAAAGAAAAAAAAAATGATGTTCAAACTTCAGGATTTTAACTGACTTGGCAAACTGAATTTCTAGAAGCCGCTGAGAATCTCGGAGGTTGTCACGCCGGCAGCTGGGGAGCTGGGGTGGGGGTCGGGTGCTCCCTTTCCGTGCTCTTCCCACTCATTCAGCACCTGAAATAGTCCTCAGCAGCCCTCACGTGCGTGACCGTCTGCAAACACGGGTGGCATTCTAGAAAGTGAACGCAGGACCAAAAGCAGCTGATCTCAACCCACAGGGGTTCCCAAGGCCGGCACTCTGCGGGTAGGTCTCGTGAGGGAGCCTGGCACCCCGGCGGGCCTGAAGCTAAGGTGGGGGCTGGGCGTCCTTTCAGATAGCTAGGAAGCCCAGAGACAGACCGACGCCTGGAAGGTTATCTACTGAGTATGTGTGTGCATTGAGTGTGGATGGGGGAGGCTGTGTATTTTAGTACAACCATAGGGAAGGCCTATTTGGCCTTTGGTTTCCCAAACTTTAAAAATGTGTATAATCTTCCAGAAGGAGAAAAGCCCGTTATGATGCCCGGGAGCTGGCCTGGCACGCCTGCGAGGCCTTGCTGTTCTCCTGCGGATCACGACCGGTTTTGCCGAAAATCGGTGTCACAGTGGCCACACTGTGATGGAACAGGAGAAAACAGGCCCATCCCAGAGTCAGTCTGGACACACACAGAACCTGAACATCACAAACCACAGAAAGGACCAAACAGCCTTCCACCCTGGCTAACATATACCAGCAACTACTGCTTCTCTACCAGCAGGTTTGACCTTGGTCTAGATGAGAAGTGCTGAGATGCCCCACCTGAGAACGGCCTGCCCCGAGAGCATCCAGCACGGACCAAAGCCCTGCTTCCTTCTGTCTTCCCCGAAGCCGCGGACTCAAGCCCGGCCCCACGGCTCCCCCTGGCGGCTGTCCTCCCTCACTGCAACGAGCCGCACCGCCAGTTTGCTCAGCACACGTGTTCCTGGTGGCCTTTGGCTGGAGTAGTGACAGCCGTCGCCCAGGTTATCCGCTTTAAAAATTCAGCCCAAGGAAAACTCGTGTTCATAAGTGCATGCACGTAAGGAAACTCAACGGAATGCGCCTGCATATAATGACCGCAAACCATTGGTCTCTGTGTAAATGTCCATCAGCGGGCGGCTGCTTACACGCATTTTGTGACCATGAAACACACGCAGTCATTCAACATGATGACAATAAGGTGTATTTATTGACAGAAAAGTCTGCATCACATGATGGTTACATTCTAGTATCATGAAAAAAGGGTTTATAAAACGGTGCACAGGGGCATTGCAGAACTCCAACTAATCCTGCCTTTATAAAGATACATATTTCATACACTGAGGAAAAAGTATAGAAAAATCAATATAAAAACATTCACAGTTATTATTTCTTGGTTTGGGGATTATGGTTTTTTTTTTCTTACCTGCATCTCTAGACTTTTTAGCAGTGGAAAAAAAATTTTTTTTTGAAGATTTATTTGAAAGAGAATGTGTACACACGAGTGGGGTGGCGGGGAGAGAGACAGAGGGAGGGTGAGAGAGAGAGAGAGAGAAAGAGAATCTCAAGCAGACCCAGCACCGAGTGCAGAGCCTGACGTGGGGCTCGATCCCATGACCTTGAGATCATGACCTGAGCCAAAATCGAGAGTGGGCTGCTCAACGGACTGAGCCACCTGGGCGCCCCTGGGAATGTTTTACTTAGGTAATAAGAAAAAGAGGAACTTTCAAGAGCTAGGGGCCGGGCTGTTCTGAGAACACAGCCGAGATCAGAATTTGGGGTGAGCATGGAGGAGGGGTTTGGTCTGGACAAGGGTGCATTGGGGTGAGGGGACACAGCTGTGCCCCAAGGAGGGGAGACGGGACCCAGTAGAGGTGGCTGGGCACACAGCTGTGCCCCAAGGAGGGGAGACGGGACCCAGTAGAGGTGGCTGGGCA